>NC_084474.1:33008381-33088381 GCF_027409185.1 Cynocephalus volans | reverse complement strand
TATGCTTCTTCTAACTTTGCTTGCAGTACCCAAATACTATTCTCACCTCATTAGAGAGGGGAAACTAAATGCCCAGTAGGCAGATACATGTGGGGAGAGATTGGCTTCTATAGTAATGGAAAAGATCTTTGCTGGTTTCAAGTACCCAATATAATGGAGTGGCTGGTAATAACCTATTACATAGCCATTTTTATGAGCTGGATAGTTGTCTGGGAAACTGAAGGACAACTCAGGATAGAAAAGGGAATTATAAAAGCCTGTATCTTTCTTGAAGATGTTTTTAGAGGTAAATAAAGTTGACTGCAAAAGGAACAGATTAGAAGCTTAATGGGTGACTGATGGCAGTTCATTCTTGAACAAGGGAAGGCTTACTACGCTTACTACATTACAAGGACTGTGATGGAGACTTGCTGGGCTAGTGGAAGAATCAACCAGGAGAAGGTGAATAAAGTTTAGTCATCAGTGCATACCTGTAGAGAGAATGGTCATAAGATATAATAAAACCATCTTTTTAATATTGGCCATAGCCTGACCTCTATGCTAAATGCAACATATGGGTGTTAAAACAAAAACAAAACATAAGTGAAACAGAAACTGCACGCTTTTATTTCTTTAGCTAGAAAAAAAAGAAAAAAAAAAAAAAAAACCATTAGTTTCTTAATTGATCTTTACCCAGCAAAGAAAGATCTTCTTAGACTTAGCATTTAAGGTACTGTCGAAGTCCTCAACATCACTCTCTCCCTGACCCTTATCATTATCCTATTACTCTCAATTAGCCTAGCTTATTACTGGCTGCTGTCCTTTTTAACCTTACCACACCCAACTCTTTTTTAATCTGCTTTGGAGTAATTTCTATGGTTGTAATAGCAATAGTCATCATGTTAAAGAGTAGTCTCCCAACATCTTCAATGGTAAGAGGGGAGAAATGCTAAATATACAATTTTATAAATAAACTTGAGTCCTAGACATGTTGGGTATTTGACAGAGAAAAATATATGACTCACTGGTAGATGGGCTGAGAACATTAAATTTTACAGCTGCCACTCAAATTTATCTTCCGGTCTAATTGAATCAATTTCAGACGTTAAATAATTAAAATACTTAAAATGAAAAAAAAAATCCTTAAAAATAACATTATTTCCAGAGGGGGGAGGGAAAGATGATAAATATCCACATTTTAGTGAAGAATGGCTCACAAATTTAAAATAAATTTGAATAAAAATGGCTCAAGCTTTGCAAAGGTATGATAGAAATGAATGTGTAAAGCCTCTGATCTTTAATTCAACTTGGAAATAGACCACTTAGATTCATGAGAATTAGACCTAACCCTAGGGAAAACTGTAAAGTAATAAAGTTGCTCTGGGGAGTCCACACCCTCAACTCCATTGCTTTTATTCCCACACTGTGATGCCTGGTATCTTTATCTTCTTTCCATTTGACTCGTGATAAAATACTTGCAAGAAAGAACCAAAGAAATGAATACACTGTAACTGAAAAGGCTCAATATATACAAAGATGGTTCAAGAAATTAATGGAAAGATACATATTATCTTTCAATTCTATTTTTCCATGACTTTTTGAAGTGCCCATGTACTAGATCAGATAACCTTTGAGGTTTCTTTCTGTTATGATGTTCTGATTTCATGATAGTCTATGCTGTTTTCCATTTAATAGAGGACAATTTAAGTCAAAGGAATAAATATCTAATTATAAAATTTCAGGCCTGAGTGATTCAGGTGGAGGAGGGTTTTCCTCATTGTTAGAATAATACTATGCTGGTAGCCTGCCTCTTATGCTTACTCACAAAACCTACCTTAGTTGTAGGTTTAGTGCAGTAGTTCAACTTCATACTCAATAATTGCACCCCCTTCCACCTGCTGCATTTTCCTCCCCTAAATCAGAGGAAATTACTGGCTCACCTATTGTCTTTGACATGAGAATTGAAGACAAGAGAAACATTAAGAAACTAAGAGACATGAAAATATAGCAATTGTAGTTAGAAAACAAAATGGATCAATAATTGTTGACCCAGCCTTTTGCATCAGATGGGGTCTTCGTCTTGCTACCTAGAAGTCATATATAGAAAAAACAAAATTCTTTAGAAGACTGCAATAGGAATTTTAAATAATATAGTCAGGGATTCTCGGGGATTTTTAGTAATCAACATCTTGAGGAATAAACTGAGTTAAATAACCAGCTAACCAAAACTTTTAGGAAAAAAGATACACAATAAGAAAATAAGCTATGTGCATTGGGTTTACTCATAAAAGAAAAGAGCCGGTGAAAATTTACAGTAAACAATGCAGTAGCCAGAAAACCAAAAATAGAAGAGAAAAATTGACAGTAATCATGATAGAAAATAAGTGCTGGTAAATAAAACCAAATGTATATCAAATTCTCATGTCTTTTATCAAGTTATAATGTTAAAGATATATTCTTTCCCTTTTTGTAACTCCTCCAATTCTTAGAAATTTCACTTATATATAAAAAATTTTCCTGTAAATAATTTCATATTACCATCATTTTGTTTGATTTTATTTTCCTGAATAGCTGTCTATGCCTAAAATAATGCTTTCAGAACAAAATGCCTGCCTCACAATACACTTATTTATATGTAGTTCTTTTTTTCCATGTTTCGTTGATCTGGATCTCCCAGAAGGAAAATTTATTTTTGAGGTTGAAAATAAAATATGTACATGGGGCCAACGACAATTGTGCTACAATTATTAAGGACTTATTGTTATCTAGATTTACCCCAAATGTGCTAGTAAATTACATTGAAGTATGAGAAAAATGCAAAAAAGAATGTTCTAAAGTTCCTTTTAAGGAAATTGGGTAGGCAGTATTTCCAAACACTAATGGAACGTTAAAAATCAGTCACCGCTTAAAACAGTACATATATTAAAAATAGAAAATCAAGTAATTTTTCTATTCATGTTGAGCAAAATGCCAAAGGAAGCTAACACTCTAAAGGAAAAAATGCAAACGTAATATTTTCTAATTTGTTGCAGGTATACAGGCATATAGGGATATTGTATTGCCACTTTCCCTTTCTACATATTAAAATGAAAGAAAAAGTAAAATGCAAAAAAAAAAAAAAAAAAAAAAGTAAAGCAGAAAACAATTCATTTTATTCAAACATGAGCAGTAATAACTAGTGATACCGAACCCAGGCAGGGCCACTGTTCAGGAAGCAGGCGCACATGATATGTATCACTCTTGAAAGGGCCTTCTAAGTGACTCTGAAGGACTAAATACTTGAAGATTTCTTGGAAGGAAGGTAAGGAAGTTTTGTAAGCATTAAAGATGAAATCCAACTAGAATAGCAATTCCACTCCCCAAATATAAAATAAAATGAATGCTTGGATCAGGAAATTTGGAGGCTGGGAAACATTAAAACTAAACATGAACTTTGCATTTAAGCTAATTTTGGGGTGTAGACTTTGGACAAACTCATTACAGCACATCTTCTATTCACTGCAGCCCCTTTTTAGTAATTTTGTTTGGATCAAAACCTTAAACCTACCCTTCAAAGGGATGGGCTGTCTTTAAAATGAAGTCTTTTCCATAACTAATTCCTATTAAAATGGGTCCAAGAGGAAATTGTCATATCCTCAAAATATGTTCATATAGATAGCAAACTGTAGCAACAGCCCACAGCTTGTAAGAAATACAGAAATATTTTACTTATGAAATCACTTTCTCCTTTTGATTTCACCTAGCTGGTAAGTCGCTCTCTCCCATAAAGCAAAGATATCTATTTGATGAGAAATAATTCAGTAGGAAGATGATGACGGGAAGATGGAGAAGCACAGTTCTACTCTATGAGCTGGTTAAAATATTCAGCATTACCCACCACAGGTGAATTAACCTAAAAAAGATGTGAACTGGGAGTGTGGGAACTCAGGCTCTCAGATGGGGCCCCAATGATAACTCGGCTGCGTTAATGTTTAAAATCTCTCACAATTAAAGGACTAATTGAAGAGATATTACAAATTCTAGTAGGTAACAATGTTCATGGGGCTTTTCTCTTTATGAAACTCCCTGGTCTCTTTTGGTCTTTGATTTTATAAAGCAACAGATCCAAGATTGCTGAGTTCCTTGGTACTCTGTACCTGGTGCGTTTAAAGACACTCTTCACCATGGAGGGCGTGGCTCCAACTTCCCAGCAATGCTAGTGGTTACAAACAGGGCCCACATTTCAGGGGGAGGATATAAATTATATTTATGGTGAGTAGAATGAAAATAAGGTTAGCTTGATTAAATATTTCATAAACATCTTCCCTCTTCCTCACTTTCTCTCAGGCCGTCTGGGTGCCAGTCTCAGAGGGACGAACCAGAAGGGCAGTCGGCCGAAGGACCCATTGTCCCAGCAAAGGCCTTCTGACCCAGTGGAGAGAAAAACAAGATGCTGTGACCATCACTTACGGGGGGTGACAATACAGTCATCATAAATCAGACTTGTAGATTAAAGGCACAGACACTTCTACTGTTCTTAGCTGAGGTAAAACATCAAAATCCCTCTATTTTACATAACTGATCATAGGAATTCTTTCACATAAGATATTTTTCTATGTGTCAATTAATAATCACAGTGGTATATAAAGTGGGACTAGAAAGTAACAAGACTAACACCATATGCAAAAAATCTGGCATTGCATTATTCTTAAAATGCTTACATTTGACTTAATGAAAATGCACAACCAAGGCATACTTTGTAGCTCTAATACTTAAGGCCCCAAGATTACCCAGATAATTAAGCCGAAAGTATTTTGGGGGGAGGTGGGGTTGGTGTGAGAGTTAAAGGGAGAGACATTGTGGACATTTTCTTGGTAATGTTTTTTGTACGTAAAGCTCCATTTTGCTTCTCTCTAAAGCCAACAAGACATTCAGGACAGGGAACCAGATCAGCTAGCAGTGGCCAAGAGGCCAATGGATATCGCTGCTTCATGCCTACCAAGCTAAAAGTTAAAATAGGAATAACTTCTTAAGATCCCAATGACAATTTTGTTTTTTGTAAGAGGGATAAAGTTGAAAAGTTTGAAATTTATTTAGAAGTCCAATTTGCGAAAATGAAAAAAGTTTTTCTTATGTTTTATTTAACCTTTTAGATAGACATAATATCTTTGTAATCCCATATACATATAATCATATATATCTTTGTAAAAATGATATAAGAAACGATAAGAGAACCATGTTTTTCCATTTTAGGTGATATATGAAAATAACTTTTACTACATTTTTGGCTCCCTGATTGCCTAGTACACTATCTTCAATTTACTTACCCTAATATAATTGAATACCTGCAACTTATTCACAAAGTCCAAACTACACAAATTATATTTCTCTTGATGAACACAGATTAGGATTCAGCATGTGGCGTTGCCTTAAACAACTTTACAATTTTTTTATACCTTAATTATAAACCTTAGCTGGGGTGTGGGTGTGCTAGAAAGACAGACATGGAGTAATATTTATGTATTTCTAAGGTTGTGAAGTTATTAAATAACAAGTATCAATGGATGCTATGAAAATGAAAATCATTTAGCAATGCTAAATTACAAATTTCACAGAAGTCATATTTTAGTTGTTAAACTTTAAACATGAGCTTTATTACCTGCTAGGTGCAATGTAGGTGAATTCCTGTGGCTAGAGGACCCTTAATTTTTTAACTTCATGACACTTATGGGGGGAAAACAAACAAATAAAAACAGGCAAAAGAAAGCCCCGCCCCTTGGAAAGAACATAAATTAAGATATCAATAAACGTATTACTTAATGTTTCAGTTTTTTAATATATATACCAAATATATGCCACATGTGTGCTGAAATGCCATTTTAAATCAGTATTAAAATTAGTATATAAAAGCTAATATTTCTAAGATGTACTGATGTAATGATACAAATAACTAGAGTATTTCTGGGAATCTGTTCTGATATATCTAGTCCTTATTTTTCTGTGTATGTCCAGACTGATTTAGTTCCTGGTTATATACTATAGTCGATAAAATATATATTTCAAATAATTTATTGGCTTCATTTACTGAAATTAAAAGAAATCAAAATGTACCCTGTCGTTGGTTACATGTGACTGGCTGCCCAATGTTATTTAATTAACTAGACTGACTGTCTTTTAAATAACTTACTGTTTGAATTTTGTGGAAATCCAGGCAAGGAGGATGGACCATTCATTCCAGGGAGAAGGACTGGAGGAAGGCCAGGGAGTCCTGGGTAGGCCGCTGGCAGGCTGATACCATGGAGGGAGCTGCTGTCCATCATGCCCGGCTGCTGCACTGTTAAGCCCAGCACATCTGAAGCTTTCTTTATACGATCGAGTTCTTGCTGTGCCATCAGCTGTCGAACTGTGGTCGGAGCTAAGTAATCTTTCTCCCGATCAAGCTGACTGCCAACAGTCTCCCTTACTTTTGAAATGTGCTGTTTGGAGAAAATATGATCTCTGATGGACAAGCGAGCAGAGTACTTCACCCCACAGAGGGTGCACTCTGGCTTGGTGCCTTCCGTTCCACTTTGATTGATCATAAAAGGCTTCCCTATGTTAATTTTAAACTTCTTTTCCTTTGCCCTTGCATTTTGAAACCACACCTGGACCACACGTTTGGGCAGACCAATCTCATTCCCTAGCATTTCACATTCTTGCATGGTTGGAGTTCGGTAGTCACTGAAGCAAGCCTTGAGAACCTTGAGTTGAAGATTGCTCATCTGGGTTCTGAAACGCTTGTGACCTGGCCGATCATTACTTTTGGATTTAAAAGGATTGCTGGATCCAAATGGATTTGGCGAGCTTGGGTCGGCTATGCTGGACGTCTCGCTGCGGTCAGCATTGTCATCGGGGTCATCCGTGATATAAAAGGTTTGGTCATGGTCACCATCTTTATCATTGAAATGGATTGATGGACTGGTGAGAGAAAAGAGAAATTTGTCATCACAGACCTCTGTGGTAGGCGTGGTTGCTGTTTTGGGCAAAGTGTCAAGCATTTTTGGCTCTTTAGGAGACAAAGCTGGTTTCACATCTCCAGAGCTTCCAGTGGTGCTTTCCATTTCAGTATTTCCCTCATCTCCGGTGGTGGCGTCACTGATTGCTGTATTAATTGACGAAGTCTCATCAAAGTCAGTTTTATTTTGATCATACCCAACCTCAGCAGGAGGGGCATTTGAAGTCTCTGCATCCTCAGAACATTCTGCTTTAAAAGAAGAAGGGCTTAAAATATTCTTCGGTGACAGCTCTGCTGTTTTACTAACAGGTGTTGACACTGTAGAAGCCAATTCATTCTCACTTGATAGATCAATTTTAGTTAATGGTAAAGATGGATAATCAAAATAAATGTATTTCTGTGGGCTTTCTCCCCCATCTTCTGCTGATATTAAAGGACTTGGGGGCAAGCTGTAACCCGCCTGCTTTCCTTCATTCCAGTGCCTAGAGCGAATGTGGCTTTCTAAAGCTGACTTTGCTTTAAACAGGGCTCGGCAAAAGGGACACCTCTTATGCGACTGGGCTGGACCCACCGCGCGGAACTGACCTTTCCTCTCTCGCGCTCGTGTGTTCTGGAACCAGACTTGCACGACTCTTTTCTTCAGCCCCACTTCGCGTGCAATATGATCAAGCATTTTCCTGGTGGGGTTGGAATCCAACAAGTATTTTTCATAGAGTATTTCCAGTTGTTCTGGGGTGATGGTGGTTCTCAAGCGTTTGTCACGGTGTTGGTCTTCACCGCTATTCCCTCCCTCTTTCTCACTGCAATTATTATCTTCTTTATCATCCAGTTTCCTTTTCAGGGAAGCAGCAACTGTTGCGGGGGCCGGGGTGTGGGAAGAACTGGTTTGAGGTGGCATTTGTGTGAGCGAGCTACTCAGCAGCTGTCCAGTCATCAGCGGATTGTTGGGGTCGAATATCATGTAGGGCATGTCCATGGGCCTTTCCAAGAATGGAGAGTGGAGGAACTGGTTTTGAGCGGCGAGGAAGTGCATGTGCTGGTGCTCCTGCCAGAGTTCCAGGGTCGGGAAGGCAACTGTACACTGATCACATTGGTACTGTAGTAACTGTGGAGGTAGACTGTTCTGGAGAGAAGTCATAGAAATTTGCAGTGGACTGGAGGGGACCGGGGTTTGCGAGGCCGAGGGAGGTCTTCCAATAAGTGGGGGTTGTTTTGGGGGCTGCGGCTGTGGCTGGGCCGCGGACGTCTGTGGTGGGTCTGAGCAAGTCGACGCTAACGGCAGGGCTGGTTTGGTGCCTTGGGAAGGGGGAGAGGGGTCGCTCTGCTTTGGCTTTTCTGTGGGATATTCAGGCTTTGGAGAAGTCTTTTCGGGTTCTGGTTTGGGTGACGGAATCAGGGGGGTGCTAGTCCCAGAGCCGGAACTTGCAGCAGGTGCAGCAGTGTTTCTGGCTGCCTCCGTCTGAGCAGACCCTGCACACTGCTTATACACCACCTGATCTGTGGCGTCCATGGAGTCTTCCGTTTGGCTTTCGTCTTGGGCGTCGTCATCCTCATCCTTGTAACACTGCTTTTTCTGATGCGTAATCAAGTCAAAGATCCTGGGGAAAACCACATTGCACTTTTTGCACTGGTACTGCATGTTGCTTGTTCGAATGTACCGTTCATTCGTGAGTTCTCTTTTTTCATTGTCTTTAGTTTCTGCTTGATTCTCATAACTCTTCCGTGCTTTCTGTCGAGCATTCTGGAACCATACAACAATAACCCGAGTAGGTAGATTGAGAACAGTGGAGAGCTGTTCTATTTCATCATCTTTTGGGTAAGCGTTTGTGTCAAAAAAGTCTTGTAGAACCCTAAGCTGGTAGTCAGTAAACCTCGTTCTAGAAGACCTTTTACTGAACGACGCATCGGATTTGTAATGTTCTAAAGAGGCGGGCTGGGGGTCAATTCTGATATCTTCCAAAACAGTTATAGGAGGGTTACTGAAGTTGTACGGTGAATCCTTATTTCTCTGTCGCTCCTTAAACAGCGTATTTCGAAACCAGTGCTTGATAACTTTTTGAGAGAGGCCCGATTTCTCTGCCATTTCTTGGATCTGTTCTTCACTTGGAGAGTTATTGATGTCAAAGTAAGCCCTCAGGATTTTTAGCTGATCGTCTGTAATTCTTGTCCGTGGGCGTTTGAACTGAGAATGCCTTAGGAAGTTGGGATCTAGCCCGAGCTGCTGCTGGCAAAGCTGAGTGAGATCTGCAGAGAGGGTGTCCATCTGCGGCAGCTGCAGGGCCAGCTGAGGAGGGAGCGCAGGGTGCTGCACAGGCTGCATCATGATGGAAGGGAAGAGCGGCAGGTCCAGAGACACTGGCAGCTGGACCTGCGGGGGAGCAGAGGGTGGAGGTGGGGGCGGGGGAGGAGGGGGCGGAGGGGGCGGAGGCGGGGGCGGAGGAGTGGGGGGTGGAGCTTGCAGAGGAGCCGAAACCGCGTTAGGGATTTTTACAGGCCCCATAGAAGGCGGCTGCGGAGGAGCTGGAGGCAGCGGAGGAGGAGGAGGTGGTGGAGGCGGCGTTTCTGGGGAAGACGGAGAAATTGGATAAAGCTTGTCATAGGCCTCCCTGTACTGACGAGCAAATTTTTCTAGCGCTCCGTATGGAAAAAACTGCCCGTGTACATGTTCTTGGTGACTCTTCAAAATAAGAACATTGGAAAACAATTTCCCACACGTTCCGCACTCCAGTTTGTCACTGTTTTCGCCTTCACCGCTTTTGCCTTTCTTCTGTACCTTCTGCCTGTTTTCGTTATACTGAATGACCAGTTCAAAACCAAAATTTTCCAATAAAGCTTTGGCTGCATTTCCTCTGGCCCCTGAAGCTATGCGGGGTGGCGGGATGGATGGTTCCAAGGATTTTTGTTTCTTTATGTCTTTGCCTTCTTTGAGTCCTTCACCGTCACTTACAAATTCTTGCTTTGGTTTTTCCTGCTTTTCAGCAATCTCTTCTGCCTCCTTGTAAGATGGAATATCCTTCACGATCTGGCAGTCTGTATTTGCTATGACAGGTTGCTCTTGTTTCAATACTTTGCTCGCCTGTTGTTGCTGCGGCGGCTGCGGCGGCTGCTGCTGCTGCTGCTGTTTTTGAGGCTGCAGCTGAGGCTGAGCAGCTTGGTACTGTTGTGCTTGTTGCTGCAGTATTTGGAGTTGACTTTGGCCAACGTGGTGTTGGGTTTGAATCTGCTGCTTCAGGTCTTCAAGCAGGGAGCCCGCCATTCCTGTCATGCCAGGCATACCAAAAGTGGCAGAGCCTGGCAAGCCCAAGTCTGGCCCCAAGCTAAATTCTGTCCCAGGTATGTAGAATGGAAAGAGAAACTGAGGCTGCTGAAACTGCAGCAGTGCTTCTGGGGTCATAGGAAAATGTGGCAGAAAGGCTGGGTTTAAAAACTGAGGCTGAAAGAATGCAGCTTGCTGTTGTAACTCATGCTGTAGTTGCATCTGGATTTGTGCTGGTGACTGTGGTGGGTGATGTGGAGGTTGGGCAGAGATTAATTCAGGAGTTTGCTTTTTATTTAATTCTTTGGCATCTAAGTGGGTATCTTTGTTGACTGCTGCTAAACTCATGGAATCTAACATCCCTTGGCCAGGGCTGTTAACATTTGCTGCAATGCTGTGCCCACTTGCCATGTGACCACTTGGCTCCAGCTTTGCAGCCCTGGCCTTTGTCTGGTGGAGCACAGACCTCATGTGGATTTCCAGTGTGGAACTTTGGCTGTATGCAACATTGCAGATGCTGCACTTGTAGGGTTTGTTGTCTGTGTTGCTGTTGGTTTCTTGTGGAACAGGACTGGAGGCTTCCTGCAAAACCTTTTTCAACTTATGCAGGTGAGAAACTGAATTATAATGAACCAAGAGAATGTTCTTTTGGGTGAATGACTCTTTACACACTGTACATTTATAGGGACGAGATGGATCAAGGAATTTTTCCATTGTAAAATTGGGCCCTTTTCGAAAAGGTAAGGTCCGCTTTGGTTCAGAGCCCATGTCATCTGGAATAGAGCTACTATCACTTCCTACAGGACTTGCCTTCCCTTCATGGTCCACCTCGTACTCTCTCTCCATTTCCTGTTCTAGGCCATGGTCGTCCTGGGCCATAGTTTCACACTCTGCCCAAAGTTCACCGTTCACGGGCAAGGATGTGTACAGCTGTTGAAGTTCAGCGTCACTCAGCTCAGGGTGGCCTGCTTCCAAGTGTTTTTTTAAAGCCTGGAATGTACGAAAACTACGCTGGCAGAGGGTACACATTGTCGCGGCCCGAATCGCATGATACTGGGAATGGATCTGAAGCTTCTGCATAGTTTTAAAAGCCAAGCTACAATGGTTACAGCGATACTTGTAAACATGGCGGTCAGAAACAGAGAGCGGTTGCCTTTTTTGCTGTTCACTTAATTGATCTTGCAGTGTGTCAGGGATTTTCACATCCTTACTGCTATTTTTATTCCATTCCGACACTTCCAAGGGTTCTTTAGTTGGTTTCTGCTCCTCACTTTTTATTTCCACGCTAGCTTTTGAATCCTCAAGACCTGTCATACTTTTGTCATCCATCGGACTTTCACCTATAAGGAGAAAGCACAAACATCTTTCTTAACAGGAAGAAAACCTACTACTTAAATGTCAATAAATATTGTAAATAGGCACCTCTAAAGGTTTCTGTTTCATTGATTCTTTGAAGAAATGTTCACTGAGCATCTACTATATGGCAAGCACCAGACTAGAAAACAAGAAATCACCCCTGACCTCAAGAAATCTCAGGGTTAGGAAAAAGAACAAGTCAAAGGTAATTACAGTATGCTGCAATCAGTGTGATGTCAAAGGCCGTGACCTTGATGTTTATGAATTAGAACACAGAATATTCCCAGCCTTCTGATACTTGGGTCCCTCAAGGACAGGTAGAACACAGAATATTCCCAACTAGATTCTAAATATGCCTTAGAAAATATGGCTCTTGGAAACGTCATGCTTATTTTTCCCTCCGCGCTTTAAAAAAAAAATCTTACATGGTAATAATCTTGGAGCACCAACACACACACAAGACCCTGAGTGTGTTTTCCACAGATCTTGATCATAAGCTGGCATACCTGAATACTTCCCAGCCCCCTCAGCTGTAATGGCTGCAGGTGTGTCCCGCTCTGATTTCTCAGAGGTGGCTGCTGGCAGTAGCATGCTGTTTGGCATCATCACATCAGGGACAGGCACCTTTGAAAACCAAAGGGGTTCATGTTGAATGTACCAGAAATCACAAATTCCATCATGTTTCCCATTTGGCCATTGTATATCCCGCTTACATTTTTCCAACCAAAGCAGGGATATTTTGAGGGCGTTACAAACCAATGCTGTCCCTTCAAATTTCAGATCAATGCTGTTGCCATGCTGTATTCTTCTTTCTTTTCTCTCGTCTTTTCTTTCTATTTTTAAAATTATGGTTCAAAAGTTTTTGTAGGTCTATTTTTTTTTTTAATAATGATAACCAGGAAAGTTTGAAAGTCAAGGTGCCCACATAAGTCACTTGATTAACAGTACAGATATAAAAAGGAAGACTGCAAAATGTTATTAACTAAGCTCATATTTTTTTTCTAAGCAAAAGAGACCACAAATGGGCCTTGACTGTGATTTCTATAACACAGTCAAGAGAAGAGCTTTAAGTAGCTCAGAAAAAAATAAATTCCTCTCAACCAATAATTACAGGGTTTGTATTTATACCTTTACACAGATCATGTCACACATGCATCAACATTCGGTATCCTTACTGTCATGAGCAGCTTCTCCACACAATCTGGAGACACACTGTGCAAATGGGTCAGATGCAGCTGGAGGTGCATTTTGTTGCTGAGGACGTCCTGGCAGAGAGGACAGCAGATGACCGGCTGCACCGAGTGCTGCGACAGGACGTGCATCTGGATACGACTTTGGTCCCTACTATTGTAGTTACAATAAGGACACTGATAGAACTGGAAAATATTGAATAAACATGGCCACTATTAGTTAATGTATTTTGATGACTTCAGAACATCAGAAGTAATACTAAGAATTAATTATCTCGCCAGTCGCAATGTCTACATGCATTTCAACAGCATGGAACCATTTGAGGCTCTAAAACTCTCAGGAGTGATTAAAATACAAGAGAGATTTATGCAGCAAAGGGAAAAATAACATATTTACCTGTTCGTGACAAAATTTATTGTCTTCTGTAGGTTTTGACCTTTTCGTTGCAACATCCTCTTCTTTTGCCAGCAGGGGTGCCTGGGTCCCTCCTGCCACACTGACTTTTAACTCCTTCTCTGGTGTGATTATCCCTGATTCCCAAAAAAAACAGAACAACACAATTTAAATAAACAATGTCAAAATCAGAAAAATGATGTCTTTCAAATAGTTGTCACTCTAAATCCACTGAATCACAAAAAGAATCAGACAGCACTTTTAAAGGATGCTCATCTCAGAAGGCAAAAAGCACACTTCCTTTTCCCACCACCTAAGTGGACTTTATAAATATATTTTAAAATGTACTCCCGTCTCATATTTAGATAACCCTTGGTAGCCTTGAAAGATTCATCAATAACATGTGTTCTCTGGTGTCTCAGAATGCCTTCATCACATTAAAGCAAATCTACTCCCATTCACAAATACTAACTTAGAAAACTATTATTTTCACTAATGTTTAGTTACCTATCTCTTTTCTGAAATTCTTGAGTGCTGAAAAGATTTCAAAATACTGAGAAGAGCTGATGAATTATAATTTAGAAACTAAAATAATACCATTTTTATGTCACAAATGGATTTTAAAATTGAAAGGATTTAAAAAATAACCATACATTGCATATCTGCAGCTGCTACTACTGATTTACTCTTTGCTGTACATGTTTTAGCAGTTGGCTATATACATAACATTACAGCACAAATCTCAAGAAGAAAATTGTCTTATGAGGTTAATCTGAATATTTGGTGTTAAAGACAATTTAAAATTTTGCCTAGATGAGCAGTGTAATGTGTAGGAGCCTTACACACATCAAAGAAAAGAGCACGATTCTAATTTCCCAATTTAACAGAAAATTCTTCCCAGCATCAATTTGCCCGATAATCTCCTCTGCGAGGCTGGATATTAGAGCAACATTGGGTAGGCATGTCACATACATCTCACGACAAACACAAAACCTCATTTACCAGCCATTCCAATCTCATCATAGTGCGGCATCATCTGACCTTTTTTCTGCTGTTTATTATGAGTATTTCTAATTTTAACTTTCAATTTTCACCATCTTCCAGTCAATTTGCAACTAAATTATTTCCAGGGTGAGGACACTATCACTGGACAACTGGGTGCAAATACATCTTGAAATGCAATGAAGCTAAACCATTGATTGCTATCAGACCCCGCATAAATATATAGTCCAGGCGTAATCTGATTGTATGCTGTGCATGAAGATTTATCTTGATTTTTTTCCAATCCACATACGGTTCATATAAATGAACAAACTGCACCTTACTGCAAAATAACCCAGTTTTAATTTAAAAGTAAGGTCAAGGATGTTATGGAAACAAAGTAAAAATGAACCAAAAAAATGCATTTTATTTCTACCCTGGATAAAGATGTTTGTTTTATACCATATAAGTAATTTTAGACATTTCAAATTCAGAAAGAAACTTAACAGTAAGAATGCTTCTGGGGACACCAAAGTTAAAATATATTTTTAACTTTAAATGACATAATTTAAATAATTTGATTCCGTTCGGATTTGTGGTAGATATAAAATTAGTGCTGTTTTTAACAGATTACATTGATACTGATTTCTAGATTTATAAACACTAGATTTTATTTGAATTGGTACATTTGTCCTTTATATACATATGCCTTGGATAAATTTAGATTTCTTTTCTAGATAGTTGAAAAATAATTTATAAATTTGAGATAGACTGAAAAGTTTCATTACATTGATTAAGAAATATCTACACATTTGATATCCAAAGAGATGTCAAAAACTGCAATGTTTAAATTGTAACTAATTCTGGCATCAAAAACCATCTCAAATCAGAATATACTTTGTGCTATTGTTTTCAAAGTGTTAGAAACATTTAAGAAAACAATATGTGTTAGTATTTAAAAATTAAATTTACTACTTAAAGTGTCAGATCAAGTTGCATGAAATAATCATCATTTAAATCAGCAAATGTCTATTAGTTGTCTTCTCCTGTGCGATTTGTCTAAAAATTCCCCATTAATGAGTAAGACTATATTTCCTTAAGAAAATAATACTATGTAATACCCCCTTATCACTTTCTTTGTGTACAGGGTAGAATTGAACATGACCAAATAATAAGTTGATCCAATTCCCTATGCTATCAAAGACTGTCACACACAAGTTAAAAGAGAATTTTTATGATTCTTGCTGCTTGCAGGCCCTTTGGAGCATCAGAAATAGAATAAACCTTCCAGAAACTTCTGAATCTATTAAATGTTTAGCTATGGACTTATTTCCATAAGCATGTATAATGTGTATTTTATTCTAATAGTCACACCATAAAGGTTCAAAAAATATTTTATAAGCCTATCCATTGGTCTGCATATTTGTCATAACTAATACTATGTGTATTAAGAATGTATCATTTCTATTTTTTTGATTTTCTTAGTCATCAAAAATACAATTGTTTTTGAATTTAGTGATGTTCCGTGTTGCATCAAGAAAGTAAGAGTTAAGTTTTAGGATCGTTATCACATGCTCATTGCAATAACTGTTGGTTATAATATTCAATCCAATATATATGTCAACTTCAATATTTTTTGGCTAACTAACTTAGTTAAGCCATGATCTTAATATAACCTAGAAATCTCCTAAAGACCATTTTATTTTAAATTTAAAAAGTTATAAATAAAGACTAGACCGCCTAACTTTAGCTAGGCACCCCAGAAATGCATGCCACTGATAAGAGGAAGCAGAGAATACTAACATGCAACATATGACAAAAACAGACTCTTGAGGATGAAGCAGGTCATCAGGACTATTTGTAAATATGATGGAAGCTACATTTTATGCATGGATGCCTTTTATACTCAAAAGGGTGCTATCTCAGGTTAATGTTATGGTATTCCTGCTAAATCATAGGAAATCAACTCTAGGGTCTTTTTTCTGAATTGCATTATCCTAGTAATGCCTTCTATTAAATAGAGTCAATTAATTTTGGGAAGGTTTTGATTAAGTTTAGTGATTACTCATAGTTTATGTCTGCAACTTTATTTGAAATAAAGCCTATTTATTATCCTAGACCAAGAAAATTTGTTTTGAAATGGGATCACAACTCATTTTGTACTATTAAGGACACCACAATATTCTCAAACAATGTCATTTTAATACATTTTAACTAAAAAAATGTAGTCTAATTACAAACAAGCACTGCCAAATAGATGAGCCAATGATTATCTGTCAGTTATGGGATTATTTAATTTGCATGAGATTGTTAATATAAAAATGACATAATTCATTTCAATTCAGATGCCGCCTACTTAATAATTTTCAATCCCTGAAATACAGAAGGTTGTAAAATGGTTTATGCTCATACAAGTGAGAAAAATCCAGGAACACACATGTACTCAAAGCAAAACTTGCAGAAACAATGAAACAAAATACTGAATTATTATTTGAATCAATGTATTTGATACAGTTTGACTACAATAAAACTTAGATATAACAGAAGATGTTATTCAACTCCAAATAATTCTAAATTATAATTACCAGTATTCTTTCTAATGAGACTAGAACGAAAGGATAATTTTAATTGCAATAATGAAGGTTAATTTCCATCTTTCCTCATGTTTACTCCTTTATTAAAAAGGGGTCCCCTTAGCCATGGCAGAGACATATTACATTTTCAATGCAAATGTATTAATCTGGATAAACTCTATATTAATTCTTGTACGGCACAGAGCTATAATTTGGATTATAATTAATCTAAAGTGGCACTAGATTTAAATGACAATATAAATGAGGCATTAGGAGGCTTTTCTATTATGAATGAATATTCAACAAATATAACTTGAATGCTGCCAATTCGCATTTTGAAAGCTCTACTCCTACAGATTAATGCAGCCACACAGCACAACAGCATACACAAACACAGTCTTCCCAACATGTGTTCATTTCTTCCTGTTTAAAAAATTATTTGTTAAAGTCAGGTAAAACTGTTTTCTTATCTAACATATAAAGAGAGTGATTAATTAATACATTTGCTAGTATTTTTTTGACATTTATAAATGACATAAGGAAAAACAATATACATATGTATGAGTGATTATTTAATTAGAATTATTTACAGGAAAAAAAATCCATGTAATTTTTTTTTAATTTAATAAGATTTCATTCAGAAAGCAGAAAACTTTGTTAAAAGTTTAAGTTAGTCATCAATCACAAGAACTGTCTTGAAGGCTGGGAGGTTTCAAAGCTAAATATTTGCATTTCAGCAATCGCTTTTAGTTGGTCCTTGCTTAAACCCCTGTAGATATACCTGAGAAAGCCTTTCTATGGGGATAAAATTTGTTTTAAATAACCACAATTATACGACGGTCTGTATCCTCTCATATGCCCGAGTCTTGCCTGGATGGTACAATTAGACATCCAAGCAAGGACAATAACTCATCAGGACATTAGGGAAGGATTGAGCCCATTCCTTATGCAGAGCAGTAAACAGCACCAGTGGAGGCAGAGGCCCTGCATCTGTGGTGTGTTCCAAGCGAGATTCTTTCCTCCATGGTAAGATTAGATCCATTTTGAAGGGATTCCCAGAATTCATCCTTTACAAGGTATTAGATATTAGATATTTAAAACCTTGCATAGTGTCGCATACCTAAATACAGTCATGAGTCACTTAACAACAGAGATATGTTCTGAGAAATGCATGGTTAGTTGATTTTGTCATTGTGTGAACATCACAAAATGGCACTTGCACAAGCCTACATGGTATAGTCTATTAGACACCTCGGCTATATGGTACAACCATTATAATCTTATGGGACCACTGTCGTATAGGCAGTCTGTCATTGACCCAAACATGGTTGTGTGGCACGATTGTACTAAGTGGAAACTCAAGGGACAGTAATATGATATTTGTGTTTTTATACATTCTCTTGAAGAATGAGAGGAACATACTCTGCAATCTATTTTGGTACTACTGTGTGAAGGATGTCACTGAACACACAGAGTCCTGCCCTCCCTGAATCAGTCAAGCAGCTAGTAGTCTGTTGGAGGTCCATCATAGAGAGTGAATAAACTGACCACCTTGCTATTTCCAATCACTTTCAAATGAGGTCTAGATGGTACCACCCTTCACGTTAACTGATTGCTTGTACTTCAAATTCCTTGTCAGCAACCTCAGGAGCTGGTTTACTCATATACAGCTATGGCAGCTTTTTACATTTCTTTAGGCCCAATACCAACCTTAGATCCTTTTGTTTGAACCAAATTAGAATCATATGCTAGACACTATATCCTAGGAGCAAATTTCAATGGCGTTTTTCTCACTGGACTCCTGAAAGAAATTTAGCATTGAACGGTGTGGTGAAGAGAGCAGAGAGCCTCTTCAAATAATTTTTGAAAGGAATGTAAAGCTTAGATGTGCAAAGACTGAATTGCAAATATGGGATAATTCAAGTTTAAATAAACTTTCATGTAAAAATGATATTTTCTGCACAACCCAATGTCTTCATAGTGAATACAAGCCCTTTTATATGTGGCTGTCACTGGAATTCAAGCAAAAGATAGATGACTACCTGAAACTAATAGGCTTGAACCCGTTTCAGCATTCTTCTGCTTCAATGGGTCTAACATAATAAAACTAGGTATAGCGTGCAGCAAAAGTAGCCAATGTAATATTCACTGCGACCATAGATTTCCATCTCATACATACAAAGCATGGATGAAGTCATATATTTGCCAAATCAAACACAGAAAAAGCCTTAGGTATCCACACCAGATGCTGGCCTAGGGTTTGTTTGTGCACAAGTAAATGTCATGACACGAAGGTTTGTTTTCAAAGACAGTAGCTTTCATTACTGGGATTTGTCTATTCTAGAAGATCAAAATTACCCAGCACCTAATCCCTTTTCAATGATATTTCCTCTTTCTTAGGCTGAATCATCTGTAAACTTTTTCGCTGGATTTTGTTTGAAATGCCTCAAATAGATGCCCTTAAAAAGGGCAAATTCCTGAGTATAAGTTGTAAAAAAGCAAGGAAAAATAGCATCTATTTTTAGGGTTATGTGATTGGGGGCGGGGGGTTATGATTGAATGACAAAATTTGAGTGATATCTAATCCTGTGCTTATGAAAAATTAATATGCCATCAGAGGAATCACAAGTATAGCTAAGATTAATGAAAAGCGCTTAAAAAATTACAAGCACACAAACTGATTTGATTAAAAAATAATCTCACTGGTCGTCCTGTAATATTCTTCAACTTATCCACATCTATTCTGTCAGATGGTTATGATTAAAAATAGGTCAATGGGAGGCTACTGATAGAAATCACATGCAAAATGCGCATGCAATGAATAGTAGTGGGAATGTTCAGACAGTTCAGAATGAATAAAAGCTTTTAATAAGCTTCGCGGGGGGTGGGGGGTGAAGGAAGGGTTGATTGCAGGGAATGGGTGTGGGGAAATGAAAGGTGAAAGATTCTAGCATCTTACCAGAGTCTTTACTAGAGTTTTTGCCTTCACTGATGTCTCTCTCACTTGAGTCTTTCTCATCATCCTCAGCCACTGCTGTAGGCTTAATCACTCCTTCTGCATCCTCACTTTGTTCTTCTGTTAAGAAAGGCAGACCAGTCAGTAGCGTTGAACCCCCGACCCCCAAAATGCACACTGAAATAAACTAGAGGACCACTTAACTTTATTTATGAATCATCTGCAGATGCTCATACTCAAAAGAGAACAAAAATTTATGCCAAAGTCTATATTAGAAGATGCTGGTTGTACCAATGCAAATTTTTATCTAAAGGAACTTCTTTGTATCCATCGAGAGCATGTGTCTATACTAACCTAAAATAAATCATTTACAGTACAGTTTAAACTGAAAAAGATTAAAAAATTGGGTGTAAGGAAATTCTGTAATTTCAATAGTAGAAACTTGTAACAACATGGACCCACTGTTCCAAGGACTTCGATAGATGTCAGAATAAACCAGATTCCTAGAAAAAAATTCTTAGTGAAATAATGTGATAACAACAGGCTAAGTATAAGACAGGTGTTACTCCTGCCTTCAGACCCCAGTCCCCAGACCCCAGAGGAATTCGTTGGAATTTTGTTAGAGTAAGATCTCAAAACTTCATTTGCATTGGGGATTTTTTGGTTTTCTATAGGGGGAGCTAAACAGGGCATAGGACATAACAAGGTACACTTCTTCTATGACAACAGCATCACCCCACACCTCATTCACAGGTTCACACCAGCTAGATTACATGGAAATCCTCACAGTAACTCAACCCTATTTAATTATTCTGTAAATCTTAGCTATGCCACTGCTGGTGGATTAATCTGTTTATGCAGTTAGCCTCGATGCTGGGGCTGTGTAGCACTAATCCGTGAAAGGCCCACTGTTCCCTTTCATCCTGCGATCATTTGTCTCTCACTGTGCTGA
This sequence comes from Cynocephalus volans, assembly GCF_027409185.1. Lineage (NCBI taxonomy): Eukaryota > Metazoa > Chordata > Mammalia > Dermoptera > Cynocephalidae > Cynocephalus > Cynocephalus volans. The sequence goes on along the minus strand of NC_084474.1, from coordinate 33,067,771 downwards.
TGTCACATTTTAATGAATTTTTAGCAATCTGAGTAATGCCAGATAACCAGGCTCGCAACTCCCCACAGCATGGCATGCTGTTTTCATTGCAACACAAAAAACAAAAATCATATTCCCCTGTTCAGGTAGGAATTACATAAATTAGGAGAAGGCAAAATGGGATTTGAAGCACCAGGCTGCTCAATTTCATAAAATCTTTAATGACCATATAAATTAACCCTGGAAAGGCAAAAGGTCACCGACACACATTTGCATACACTCTTCTATTTGCTTTTGATAAGCAGAGCTTTTATGCAGAGAACATGATACAATTAACCCTTCAATAACCATACAAAATGCTTCTATGGACATTTTAAGTGTCAAGCATTAACTGAAAATTACACACTGAATAAAATTTTCATTGCAAATGCTATAGTGATTGAAAGGGGAAATCGTGGCCCTCTCCACACCCCATGTTTTATTAATAATGTTCTGACAGCAGAATGAAATATCCACTGTCATATGTAGCAGCTGAGCACACTAAAAAAATTCTATTTAGTGCCTCACTTTCCAGCCATGCTCTGCAACTGCGTGTGCAGAAAAACAACAGAGGGGAGCAGTTCTGGACTCAGTAGGAAACTCCAGAAAGCTAAAGGGAAAACACGGACATTTAATACATTTTGAAATAAAAGTTTGTTTCAGCTGTAAGTCCTCAAAAGCACCCTTCAAATCCATTTTTTCCGTTTTTCCACTTTGCTTCTACACAACAGCAGAGAAAAGGCTCTTGTTTAGATGGTCAGTTATTTGAGGGTTTGTAGGAAGCTTCCATTTCAGACAAATGCACATGGAAATTATACTTTAAGAAGAGAGAGAATCAACACTTTTTCTGGCTCTAGCCTGCTTTCACCCATTAGAGATAATTACTGATCAAACACGGGCCCCCTGCTCCCAGCACAAGGCCAGGCTGATGCGCAAGGTGGCCATTTGGGTTTGGGAGGCAGAGAACATGCTTGATTGGGCTGTGTCCCTGCCAAGTTCACACATGTGACATGATATCCAGTGTCGGCCAGCGACCTATGACAGCCCTTGGCCATTACTTTTCATCTCATCCTGGGGAAGGGATGCAAGACTTCTTTGAGAAGATTTACTGGACCTTTCCCCCAGGGCTAGAAAATGAAGTGTCAGAGTGCTACTGCGTGTCCTTATCTTGAGGGGACATAAAATCGTAAGGGCTATCGCAACTCACATTAATAAAACATTGTGCGTCAGGAGAAGAAAAAGAAAATTATGAAGGCACTAAAAGAAAAGCTACAGTATAATCTGGGTCTCATCAGACAGATTTTGCAGGGTCCTCTTCTTCATTTTCTGGTATGTGTTTTAAATGTGAGAGAAATTCCCAGACATGTTCTTCTATACATCACTGTGGTGTCTGACCTCAGCCTGACCCTGGCAACAGTTTGAGAAATCTGAATGTGAACAAAGACTCTGTGTCAGCAGTGGGGAAAGACTGTGGGATAGACTCTCCCCATCAACTTAATCGCAAACAGCAGTTCTGAGGCCATAACTTTGCCCAGCTCCTCCAAGCCACAACTCATAACCTTTAGAGGTGGATTTGCCTGCAATTCCCTGCTTCTGTACTTTTTTTCCCCTCTCTCTTTTCGGGTCTTCCTTTGAAGTAGTCAGGCAATTAGTTCTAATGCTTGAGCAATTCAGACCTGTTTTGTGGTTTAGAAGGCGAAAGCTGTTTATTACAGGTAGGCTCTTCGGAGCCATAAGAACTTTGCAAATTTTTAATCATGCAAAAAATAATCAAAAGGTACAACTTATACACACCGTAAAGTTTCATGTAAGTCAGAATAGAAGGTCACTTTTATTCTCAAAGAGAGTTTTAGAAATAAATTTGACATTCTTATATAAATAGACCTTAAAGTCGAGTATTAATGTGAGGAAACCACTTTCTCTAGAAAACCCGTAGGTTAGGATTTGGGGTTAGGAGGAATGGCTCCATTCTAATTTTCAAGTACCACATTTCTTCAGTTGTAAAATGCCATAAGATGCTTTATAGGAAAAAAAAATATATATACACACACACACACACACACACATATATAACATTAAATATACTAAAGAGACACCTTAGAACTGAGGGAAATACATTACATAAATTTCCAAAATAAAGATGCTAAAGCAGTTTTCATTTGCATCAATAAATCTCTTCACTAATATATTACATGCAATAATAATAAAAGTATTATAGCATTTCTTAATACTTTGTATTCACAGCATATGCATTTTTAATTATTTGTTTGCCTCACGGAATACAAAAATACAATGTGTATGTGTATGTTGAATTTTTCTTAAGCTTAAAATGTGCATTAGGGTCTATTAGAACTTCCCATTTTCAGACAAATAATAACATTTTCATTTTTAAATGTTTCAAAATAACAGAAAGAAGACAAAATATTGTAGTTTTATATTACAGAAGTATGGTACAATTAACTTCCCCCAGCATTATTAACATGCCGAAAATGACAATCTTATAAGTTACTCTACACATGCACATCAATTTTGTTTAAAAGAAAAGTCTTTGAGTGATTGGCTTAGAGTATTTTCATTTGGATAATAAAAGGTCATTGAAAAACCACTATTAATTTACCTTACAAAATGATAATACACAACTTTTAAGCAAATCTACTTCAGTGATATCTCTCTGATCTAAGTACCAGACAACTGTGCTTATTTCCCATTGTTTTCATGTATAATTGGGTTTGGAAACCCTCTCTTCTGAATCTTCTAAGAAAGCACTGCATACTGTGTACACCCATGGAGTGATCATGTAAAGAGGAAGCAGAGGATCATAATTAAACATCTTTAGTGTCATAAATTGAGCATCTCTATTCAAGACACTTCCACTATGAGAATTCTTTCCTTGACTCCTCCATGGTCTCTTTACCCAGTCCCCTCCCACTCTAATCTATTTTCCATATAACCTACTGACATCCGACTTCCCTACTTACAATCTTTCAGTGACTCCCATTACTTAACAAAGAAAAAATTCAATCTTCTGTACATAACAAGAATACGTCCAAGATACCTTGCCATTATCCACCCCTCCGGTCTCAGCTTTCTTCACTTTCTGGTTAGAACTTAAGACTGGAGAACAGCCTTCTCCAACCTTAGGGCATCAAAATCACCTTGTTAAAACTCAGATTGCTGGGTCTCACCCCTAGAATTTCTCATTTTGTAGGTCTCAAGTGAGGCCTCAGAATTTGCATTTCTAGTTCCCAGGTGATGCTGATGTTCCTGGTCCAGGTAACATTTTGTAACCACTGTTCAAGAAACACCCAACTGTTTGTAATACCCTCTCTCTTCCTATTTATACCATTACTTCTCCTTATGTTATATAGAACAACTTATCTTCACTATATAAAGGGTCCTCAAAACGTTCATGGAAAATGAGTATTTTATATATATATATATATATATATATATATATATATACACACACACACACACACACTTTTTGGGGGGCACCAAAACAAACTCATACTAACACGTCCACACAGGATCTAGTTTGAGGTACTAAAAAGGATAAGACATCAGTTTGAAAAGAGTCCCTACCAGAACAACATGAATTCTGTTAAAATTGAAGCAAAAACAGACATCAAATTTATGGTGACTCTTGGGTAAAAGAATGGTGAAATCATTGATGCTGTATGAAAATTTATGGAGACAATACTCCAAAGAAATTACCAGTTTACAAATGAACAAATTTTAAGAAGGGACAAGACAATGTCAAAAAGGAAGCCTGCAGCTGCAGGTCATCCACATTAATTTTCAAGGAAAAAACTGATCTTGTTTGTGCCCTAATTGAAGGGAAACAACAATTAACATCAGGGGCAATAGCTAAAGTTGAGCAAACTTTCTGCACGATGGGTGTCAAAACTATTGCACCCAGATTAGCTGCAGAGAACAGCAGAGCTTTCAATGGAAATTTTCAACAAGTGGGATCAAGATCCCACAGCATTTTTTTGAGGAATTGTAAGAGGAGATGAAACACAACTTTACTGTACAATTCTGAAGACAAAGCTCGCTTAAAGCCATGGCTACCAAAAGGTGAAAGCGGTCCAGTCAAGGCAAAAGCTGACTGGTCAAGAGCAACTTTTTGGAGATGCTTAAAGCATTTTGCTGTTGACTTTCTGGAGGGCCAGAGAGTGATAACATCTGCTTATTATGAGAGTGCATGGAGAAAGTTAGACAAGGCTTTGGCAGAAAAATGCACAGAAAAGCCTCACCAGAGATTCCTTCTCTACCACATCAATGCTCCTGCTCATTCCTCTTATCAAACAGTTTTAATGGGAAACCATTAGGCAACCACCTTATGGTCCTGATTTGGCTCCTTCTGACTTTCTCTTGCTTCCTAATCTTAAAAAATCTTTAAAGGGCACCCATTTTTCCTCAGTTAATAATGTAAAAAAGACTGCATTGACATAGTTCAATTCCCAGGACCCTCATTTCTTTAGGGATAGACTAAATGTCTGATATCAATGCTTACAAAAGTGTCTTGAACTTGATAGAGCATATATTGAGAAATAAAGTTTATATTTTTTATTTTTATCTTTTAATTCCACTTTTCCCACAAACATTTTGAATTTCCCTCATATAACTTCCACTTTGCCTTCAAGCTCAGCTTGGAAAATATGAGTTTCAACATCTGTAAAAATGGAATTAATAATACTGCTTCATAAGTTTGTTGAGATAATGTATAAAAATCAGTCAGCACAGAGCCTAGAACAAAATAAGTATTAAAGAATGATGGTTGTTGCAATGGGTTGAATGTGTCCCCAAAGGTTCGTGTATTGGAACTTAATACCCACTGTAACAGTGTTGAGGGTGGGAAATCTTATCATGGTAATTGAATGGTGGGGCCTTATAGAGGTGATTAGATTTGAGAACTGTACCCTCGTCAATGGGTTGATCCACTCATGGAGTAATAACTTGATGGTTAAATGTGTGGTACTGGGCGTGGTTCTGATGACTTTAAAAGAAGAGGAAGTGTGGAGGTCAGCTCTCTTGCTCATGCTGTCTCTTGCCATGTGATACCCTGTGTTGTGTTGTGAAGAGTCACCACCAAGAACAAGGCCCTCACCAGACATGTCCTCTGGACTGTGGACTTCCCAGCCTCCAAAACTAAGAAATAAATTCTATTTCTTTATAAATTACTCAGTTTCAGGTATTTTGCTGTAAGTAACAGAAATGGACTAATATAGCTGTAGTGGTATTATTACCATTAATCATTTCCTTCTTTAGAAAGTCTTCTCTGACCCTTGAACTAGGATTAGTGTTCCTGGATAAGTTTTTTTTTTTTTTCTTTTCTGTGCACTGACATCAAATAACTCTTACCTTGGATGTGGGAGTTATTTGTGTATTGACTACTTGCCATACTAGGTAAACATTTTCTGAAAACAGTGATTATCTTATTTATCTTTGTGCCACAAGCACCTGGAACAGTGCCTGGAACATAGTTGGCAGGCAATACATGTTAGGTGGAACAGTAAATTGAGTTTAGGAAGCAACATTGGAGGAAAAAAAGGAAAAGTCCAGACTCCACCCCATTCCTCTATTCCCCTTCAGAAAAATTTAAACGGGATATTTGTTTGTTTTGGTTTGGGTAGTCTGGAGTTTTTTGGGTTTTTTTTTTTTTTTTTTTTTTGCATTTTCTCTACTAAATCATATTCATTATTCAAACCTCTCTAGTTTGTTCTTCTCCAAGTCACCAATGACTTTCATGCTGTGAAATCCAATGGGCTCTTCTCTCTTTCATCTTAGTTAACTTCCTTTGCTCAACAGATGGTATTATTCTCTTCTTGAAAAAATATAGCTCTCTTGGAATTCATTGCATTGGATGACTGTGCTAGTCCAATGCAATTTTCATCCTACCTCTCTGAAAGTTTCCTCTTATTTCTCTTTGTTAGAACCTCCTCCATTAAACAACACCTAAGCATTAGAGTGTCTCCAGTATTGGTATTAAGCCCTTCTCACTATCTACATTATCTCCCTAGATGATCTCATCCAGACCCATGGCTTTAAATTTTAAATCTCCACTTGGATGTGTAAATAGTATATCAAACTTAATATGCCCAAGTCAGAGCTCTTGATTGTCCCTCAACACATCTCACTCCATTTTCCCCATCTTCACCATTTCAGTTAATTTTGCCACCATCCACCACAAGCAAGTGTCACCCTTGACTCCTCTCTCCCTCTCATATGCATCCTATCTATCAGCAAGTCCTCCTATTTCTACTTCCAAAATATTTAATCTATACTCAATCCATCTGCTTCTTTACATTTCCACTGCCTGAACCCTTAACCTTTTACCAGTATTTCTGAAATGGTCTCATAACTAGGTAAGCCTTACTCTTGCTTTCCTAAAATTAATTCTGCACAACTAGATAAAACCAAACCATTCTCCTACTTGAACCCTGTCATAGCTAACTACTTCACTTAGAATGACATATCACCTCCTCACTAGGGCTGAAATAATGAAGCCTTGTCTACTTTTCTGCATTTTACGCTGCTATCTTCCTCACTCAATAATCTTTCTCCATGTTAGCCTTCTTTCTAGATTCTATCTTCCAGGAAAAACTAACTTTTCCCCACCTCTGTCAGGAATACATTTCTCTAGACCCTTTGCATAATTGGCTCCTTATTATTCAGGACTCAGTTCACCTGTTATTTCCTCAAAGAACTTCTCTGACCACCATTTCTAAAATAACTCATCACCTGTCACACAGGTGGGGTCCTCAGATTTTAGCTGGACTCACTGTCGCCTGGAGGATTTGTTAAACCAGATTGGTGGATCCCGCTCCCAGCGTTTCCGATTCAGTAGGCCTGGGGTGGAGCCCAAGAATTTGCATTCTTACAAGTTTCTAGGTTGTGCTAGTGCTGCTTGTAAGAGAACCATACTCCGAGAACCTCTGCTCTAGCATATCACTTCTCTTACTTCCTTGATCCCATTTATTGAAATCTGAAAATACTTTGTATAATCGTTTAGAAATATGAGTACAAACTGTCTAAAGTGAGGGACCTCATTTGTCTTATTAGTAACATATGCCCAGCATTCTTGGCACACAAAGGTACTCACTAATATTTTGAGTAAGACTGATTGATTATCCGTTTTATAATAGTTTTATTATTTGGTTAACTAGGCCTATGGCATGATGTCATCAACTGAGATAGAGAAAGTAGAAGAAATGGTCTTGCAGAAAAGGGAGTTCAATTTGGAATTTGTTGTATTTAATTTCCCTGTTGAATATCTAGATGAAAATATCCAGAAGGCATGGGAATATCTAAATCTAAAACTTTTCAGAGAGACTGAGGTGAAGATATCTTTGTTTACAAAACAATAAAGAAACGTATTGACAGGGAGTGGTCTCTTTTTAGCTTGATATTTTTTCATAAGTCTTGATTTTTGCCATATTATTCCCAATCAAATCATTTATGAAACCTTTTGATTTGCTTGAGGTGAGGGAGGGAGACTAGATTTATTCTATTTTATCTTAAATATGCTCTCTAGTTTGCTAGGGGAACATAACAGATAAAATTAAAAAATTTGAGACATGCATAGGTGAAGGTAAACTTAACTTTGAAGCTGAAATTTTTGAAGGGAGACATACTGACTTTATATTGGAGGTATGTTTTCACTTGCAAAATTGTTTTTAAAAGTATTTCAATATACTGTCATGAATGCAAAAGACTTTATAAGAATTTTTTTTGTTCTATATAGCACATTATTATTCCAATTGTATAAATCTGGAAACTAAGATCAAACTTATACAGCAGAAATAAATGAGATGTGTTATAGCAACATGGGTGAATTTTCTCTTAAATTACCTGAATATAATGGAGCTAAAAAGGTATAACTGCCATTTTTTAAACATATATACAAACTCATATAAAGCACAGGAACTAGTGAATGTGTTGACACGACTATACAAAATGCAGTGAATTAACTAATAATCAAAAATAACTCCGCCAATCAGGTTGTTTGACTTGAAAAAAATAATATCTGGCTTACTGATATATAGTTTGTATAAAACTAATCATTTAAGTGAAATTTCATAGTGTATAAACATAGATATGAGACATTATCAAGCAGAAGTTCCTTGTTCTTTAAGAAGCTACAAATGTCTACATGCAAAATAATGAATCTAGACACAGGTCCTATGTTCTTTCAGAAAAAATAATTCAAAACACATCACAGACCTAAATGCAAAAGGCAAAATTATAAAACTCCTAGAAGACAATATAGGAAGAAATCTACATAACCTTGTGTTCGGCAAAGACTTTTTAGATACCATGGCAAAGGCATAATCCATAAAAGAAAGAGTGGATAAACTGGACTTGAATAAAATTAAAAATTTTTCATCTGTGAAAGACACTGTCAAGAGAATCATAAGACAAGCCACAGACTGGGAAAAAATATTTGTCAAAAACATACTGATAAAGGACTGTCATCCAAACTATACAAAGAACTCTTAAAACTCCATAATAAGAAAACAAATAATCTGATTAAAAAATGGGTCCAAGACCTTAACAGACACTTCACCAATGAAGATATACAGAAGGTTAATTAAGCATATGCAAAGATACTTTACATCACATGTCATCTGGAAAATTCATATCAAACAACGAGATACTACTGCACGTCTATTAGAACGGCCAAAGTCCACACCACGGACAACACCAGATGCTGCTGAGGATGAGGAGCAACAGCAACTCTCATCCATTGCTGGTGGGACTGCAAAACGGTACAGCCACTGTGGAAGACAGCTTGGCAGTTTCTTACAGAACTAAGCACACTCTTACCATAGGACCCAGCAACCCCACTCCTTGGTATTTACCCAAAGGAGTTGAAAGTTTATGTCCACACCAAAACCTGGACACAGATCCTCCTAGTAGCTTTACTCATAATTGCCAAAACTTGGAAGCAACCAAGATGTCCTTCAGTAGGTGAATGGATAAACTGGTACATCCAGACAACGGAGTATTATTCAGCACTAAAAAGAAGTAAGCTATCAAGCCATGAAAAGAATGGTGAAACTTAAATCCATATTACTAAGTGAATGAAGGCAATCAGAAAAGGCTACATATTATATGATTCCAACTACATGACATTCTGGAAAAGTCAAAACCATGGAGGACAATAAAGGATCAGTGGTTTCCAGGAGTCAGGCAGGAGGAAGGGATGAATAGGCAGAGGACAGAGGATTTTTAGGGCAGTGAAACTAGTCTGTCTGATATTATAAAGGAAACATGTCATTATACTTTTGTCTAAACCCATAAAATCTACAACACCAAGAGTGAACCCTAATGTCAACTATGCTCTTTGAATGATAATGATGTACCACTGCAGGTTCATCAGTTGTGACAAACATACCACTTGGTGGGAGATGGTGATAACTAGGGAGCCTCTGCACATGTGGGGACACGGAGCATATGGGAAATCTGCACCTTCCTCTCAATATTGCTGTGAACCTAAAACTGCCCTAAAAATAAAGTCACTTTACATATGCTTCCAAATCTTTATTTTGCTCTTCACTTATTTGTATAAGGGATCTGTTCAGATCTAATTAGTGCAGTTCCAGAGAACATTTTATTAGACAAATTATGAGAGTAACAAATGCAACTCATTTAGGACAAGGCAAGATTTTGGGAAGAAATAGAAACAATTACCTGATGTTCCTCTCAACTGCTGCTCCGTAAGATCATCGTCACAGGCCCTGGCTCCCAAAGAGGCAGTTTCTGCAGAGGACATCAGAGTGAAAGGTAATCAGCATGCCATATCCAGCTCTCATAGCATAGCCAATATCACAAGAACCTAAGAGATAAGTATCATGTGGAGCTCGGTAAGTCTCTAGCACACCTTATATGTTATTGAGCAGTGGTTGACAAAATGAGTCCAGGGAGTGATAGGTTGAGATTTGTTTCTTGATGACAGCAGCAAAGAACAAATACAACAGCATAGATAAAATATGGAAATAATTTTTACCTTTTGGCTATTTGGTCAAGCCTGCATTACAGAATTATATATTACAGTGACAATGGCACATTACATAAATTATAAGAATACTTTTACCTCTCTGACAAGTTACCAAAAAGAAACAAAAAACTCATTATATAGCTGATCCAAGAGACCAAAGTCAACATCTGGCACTTGGGGAAACCTGAAGAATAAATCCAAGTCATCAGTAAATGCACATCTTTATTCTCCTCTTTTATTTGTGCTCCAGAGCACAACAGTGTCCTGGTTTGCTAAACTCAACCCCAGACACAAATCCTTACTTTCACCTGACTGTATTCTTTTTTGTTCCCTGTTGTAGGGAAATCTATTAAAAAACAACTAGACCTCAGAAATCGCCTTCAACACTTCCTTCTTTCTCCACCCTGAGTCATCAAATGTTGTTGATTCTGATTTACAGTGTTTCTTTGTCATGTGTCTCTATTTCCTCTGTCATCTTCTCTTTCCTGACAATTTCAATAACATTTACAACAATGCACCTTCCTCAAATTCCTTTTCTTTCCAGTCTAAGCCCTCATAACATCTCAAGAGTTATTGTTTAAGAATACAGAATTCTGAGTACAAATCATGGCTCTACCCCTTCCTATGTATGGGACCTTGGGTAAATTACCTAACCTCTCTAGGCCTCAGTTTCCTCATTTGTAAAATGAAGATATAATAATATACATAATCAATAATTGTAAGAAGAATACTTAATACAAATAAAGGTACAACGTGATATAGTCTCCAAAGTCAGAAAAGGCCAGATATTATTGAGAAGTTAAAAAAGTTGTCACACGATTCTGATACTGCTAAAGAGAATCATGTCTATCTAATATTTCTAGGCGATCACATCTCTGTTTGATTTGGAAGGCTATAATTAAACAAATAATTAACCTTGAAAATAGAAGTGAACATCAGGCAATATTATTGCATTTACTAATTGTTTTTCCTGCTGAGTACAAAACCTTTGGCCTTTGGTGGTAATCTATTTATAAACAATACGATCAGAATAAACACTCCCCTCCTTGCTGCCAACAAAATACACCATTATGTTTTATTGTAATTGTATCTTAAATTAGCCTTGAAAGAAAGAATTTATCCTCAGTCCTTGCTTATAAATATAGGAGCAACTTCCAAATAGATCACGGCCTTGATGTACATGCAATATGTCACTTAAGAAGCCCACCTTCTTCCTCTTGGCCACATCTCATGTCTTTATGCTTCCATCAGTGTTGTTCCTTTGACTTTAAATGCCTTTTCTGTTCTTCTCCTTTAAACCTCCCATTCTTCCCTCAGCAGAAAAAACAAGTGTAGCTTCTCTGTGCTCCTGTAGCAATTGGCTTATATGTTTCAGCACTTATAATGTATTGTGATAATTTTTTACATGATCCATGCATATTTCCTGAATAAATTGTGAGTTCCTCAAGAGCAGTTTTTCATCTTCATAGATTCTCAAGTAAGTACAGAGTAAGAGATACCAAAGTCACCTAAGACACTTTTATTCAAAATACTAATCTACACCCTATATCCTGAAACAGATGAGTCTCAAGATCAGAATTTTATAAAAGCTTCCTAGAGCCTCAGGACTCTAAATTCAAAGCTCTGTCAATTATACTCAACACAGATAATAATCCCCATTACATATACAAATGTGTGTGTGCATAAAACTAACTCTTTCCCTCTTTTCAAGAAAAAAAAATTATCAAAGAATCCTTACAACTCCATTCACACACACACACACACACACACACACACTTTAATGTATCCTATGGACTTGTTCAAAATAGATAGTAGTAGTACTTAAGTGAATTTGACCAAATGACTGCTACTCCTTAAATATTAATGAAAATTAAAACAATGATAAATGATTGAGTTTATATCTCTGCCAAGTACTTTTTATTTGCATAAAAACAATCATGTAATCCTCATGATAAAATCATGAGGCAATCATTAATCTTTATTTTACAAATCAGTTGACTGGGGCTTAAAGAGGTTATGGTAATTTACCCCAGGTCACAAAGTTAGAAACTGACAGAGCCTGGAATGAAACTCTTTTCTGTCTGGTATAAAAGTCTGTGAAATTTAAGATGTATCCAGTTGTAATACCACAATACGTGGGAGCCCATAAAGGTTTTCCTACTCTTAGGGCCAGAAACCAAGTAGAAGGATTTAAAAAAAAAAAAAAAAAAAGAGAAGAGAAGAAAGCAATTTTTACCGACCCTGTAAAAATTCTCATATTTTATAAAACATTTACATTCCTTGAATATAAAATGCAACTAAATAATAGTTGATGACACGTTGAAATCATTTCTTTTGATAGTGATTTAAGAAAATGTACAAAGTGTCAAAATCAGAAACTATTATTTAATCTTATAAATTAGATCATGTGCCGCACTTGGGGACTGCTCCAATGAGAGCTACTTGTGCAAATAATGTCATAAAGGACTGTAGTTCTGTATGCCACAGAATTCTTTCTAGATGCTCAAAGGTGTTGCTCCCTTTATACAAATGGTATAAATATTTTAATAAAGGAGATTTTTACTTATCAAAGGAACTGATTAGTCTATACTTTTCTGCCTGTATACAATGAAAGGTTTAAAACCTGGTAATGATACATAGCATATTGCAGCATTTCACTTTAATAATTGCTCTGTAATAACAAATCCGCTGTTAAAACAATCTGTCTCTTTTGCTGGTCATTTAATTAGATTACTAATTTGTTTTCTGCAGCACCTGACCTTTCTTGTGTAATATTATTTAAAAAATAATACCATTTACTTAGTTTATCCAGTATTCTACTCTATCTTGTCAATTGGTGATGATTACCTATTTGAAAATGGTACCAAATTACTCTATATTTATTAACACAATGTGGGAGAGATCAGCAGCATTTTCTGTGGAATAGTATATTGATCATCACAATCACCATCATAAACAACAACACTTCACAGAATATTTGCTCTGTGCCAGGCACTGATGCTCTTTCTATGCATTGTGACACCCCTAGCAAGTTTTGGAGCTATGACTTGAGCCCACACAGTTTTAACTCAGGGATAGTTCTCTTAACCACAGTGAACCACATTGAACCATGTTTTTTAAATCCTAAACGTTTTCCTTTTGATTCAGAATTATTTCTAATGGTTTTTTTTGTTGTTGTTGTTTTGCTTTTGTTCTTCTTGAATTTATTTTTAATTGAAATGTATTGATTGTACATATTTATGGGCTACAGTTATATTTTAATACATACAATGTGTAATGATCAAATCAGGGTAGTTAGCAAACGGATCATCACAAAAATTTACCCTTTCTTTGTAATGAGAATATTTGAACCTGAATTTTGCTAATCACCCATATGCTTAGCCTAACCCACACAGTTACATCTACAAAGACAAAGCTTAGTGCCTGAATGTTTAGGGTTTCTATTCTTCTTAACTGTGAGAATGAAAGTTATCATAACTCTTTCTCTCATTATTCATAAGCCTATCCATCTCATTACTTCTTTTTACCTTTCCCTTCCACGATATGAATAACATTTATTCTGGTATATAAACTGGTAACTCTCAGGCATTTAATCTTCATTCAAAAATCATGAAGTTCCTATCTGGCAGATCTCCTGCCCTGCCCCCAACTGACTGGAAAAACAATTTTTAAAAACGATAATCAATACAAATCTCGTGGTCAGGGAAAGATCTGAAATTTTAATTTTTTTAACAGTTTAGATATAAATGCAGAGAATTCTAAGTTTAAGATTTGGGAATAAATGTAATGTGCAACTGATGATTGCAACAGCCATGTGCTTTTAATATTCTTATCAGCAAAATTTGGGAAACATTCAGCAAAAGTTCAGTGACAACTGGAAATTTTAAAATAATGGGTGCCAAGTACAATACTAAGATAGTATTTGTCCAGAAATTATCCACATCTCACCCCCTTTCACTAATTTGCTAATGCATTATACAACAAAGTATATCACTATTTTTAGTAAAATATTTAGCACATAAAACAAAATATATACCACCAAACAGAGTAAATATTAAGCCAACTGGTCTAAAATAATAAAAAGAAAGAAACACATTTTCTGTAATACTTGGTAACATTTTGAATTCCATTTTACTTGTATCCATTAAGATAAGCCCACTTCTTTTTTTTTAATTGAAGAATGAGACTAAATAGTAAAATAGAACCCACAAATTTCAAACCCCCTTCACTCTACAACCCTGCTAGCCACTCCTGCCTTCCCACGAAATCTTTTGGAGACCTGCCCACCTCTACTGAAGCGACGTGACTCATGTAAAATGATACGTTAGAGACTTTGTGAATACAAGAAAAGGTATTTGCTGCTCTTTAATTTCAAAATAGTAAAAGTTACCATTTGCTGGAAATCTATTAAGTGCTAGCTAGGCATGTGATGTGCATTTCTCTACTCAATCCTCACTGTAATCTGTAACAGAAAAAAAGAATTGCTTTTATGGAAGAGATGCCATATCAAGGTTCAGACAGTTTAATTTTTTCCAGAGGCACAGAGAAGCAGAAGTAGAGTTTGGACTGTTCTCACTACAAACCTCTGCTCTTCTCCTTGAACAGTGCTGCCTACATGCAGCCCCCCAGGAATTCTGGGCCATGAAGCTTGAAAATGGAATTTTTTTTTCTTCCTAAGAAACCAGCTTAAACCCCTTCAAAGCAAATTCATCATAACAAGATTAATATTTAGAAAAATACATCAGATTTGACATTTATTTCTGTCTTGGTAGTTTACATTTTAATAAAGACCTGTGAACTTGCTTGGGCATTGCAAAAGGAAAGTCAGTGTGCAGATGAAGCAAGTTTACAATTAAAAATGGTTTCAAGTGGTTTCGCATCCTTTTCCTATGTGGATACAAAGAGTGCTCTTCTAAAAAGCTGAGCAACTCAGCATGCTACCAAATGGTTTTGAGTAACCAGGCAACAACATCTTTGTTGACCTGCAGTGCTTTCTCTTAAATTATTTCTTCCAGGCAGTAATAGATTGAAGTGCATTGGATGCTCCAGTGTCAATTATCTGAATGGGGCTGGATTTGTAATTTTTTATTTTCTGGAAAAGTAAAGCTCCTTTGCCCTGCCCTGTCTGGTTTTACCCAGAAGTTATTTTTATGTAGTAAGGAAGTAGTATCTCCGGGGGCCTTATAGGGCAGGAATGTGTGATCACTTCTTTCTGCTTCTTGAATCATCTATGACCTCAGTGTAATGAGGCCTCAAAAGAATTTAATAAGGTCCTGATATCAATTAGTTTCAATAAATTACTCATACATCTTCGTAGTGTCTTATATTTTAAAGTGCTCTTACTGAAACTTTTTAAAAAATTTACTAATTCCTAATACATTGCTCAATGTAAGATTCAGTTTCATTTGATTGTTTTGAAATTAGAAGGTTGAACTTCTAGGACCATAATTTGAGCATAATATTTTGTTCCCATTTGTCAACCAGCTGCCCAGTTACCCAGATTTAAGTCTTTATAAATTCATCACGATCTCGCCTTATGTTGTCTAGAACAATTTTCATTCCTCAGCATAATGTGCTGGCTTTGCTATGTTACTCATAAATATAGGAAACACCTCTGGCCCAACTCTATCCTAGCCGGTAACAGCCTTTGTTTAGACTGAGCACTGGCCAGTTATTTCAACTTTGCTTCCTATTTCATAGCTAGTTTTTATTTTATTTTATGTTATTGTGACAAGAACACTTAACATAGGATCTACCCTGTCAATGAATTTTTATATATACAATACAGTATTGTTGATTATAGGCATAATGTTGTTCACGCAGACCTCTAGAATTTACTTATATTGCTTAACTGAATCTTTATGTCCATTGATTAGTAACTCCACATTTTCCCTTCCCCCCAGTCCCTGACAACCACCATGCTACTCTGATGCTATGAACTGACTACTTTAGATACCTCATATGAGTGGAATCATGCAATATTTGTCTCTTCGTGACTGGCTTATTTCAGTTAGCATAACGTCCTCAAGGTTTATCCACGCTGTGGCATAGCTAGATTTCAATCCATGAAAGCCACTGCTTTCAACGCCATAGTTTCCAAGTTTTCTGAATAGCTGCATGCTAGTTTGGAAGCCTTTTGAAATTATTATGTTTTTTTAATAGAAAAGAAAATAAATGGTTACCTGGTTATACTTCTTTATCACTATTTCCTTTAAATCTTTTAAAGATTCCTTACAAAGGCACCATTTACCCTCAGGGAAGTTGCATTCTTTGGCCCAGTCATGTTATTTGGTTCTTGGAAGCTTCTAAACCTTTCTTACATTTTCATCTCAAAGACTTCCGCAATGATAGGTGACTCTCTCTCAGTCTACGTATGCTGTTTTTAAATGGCTACAACTATAGAGTTGAATCAGTTTTACAGCCTTTTAAAAATGTTTTCTGTAATCTGTAATTTCATGATGCCTAAGATTTTATTTTAATTATATTCAGTAAGTTACTTGGGCATAGTTCTTTGGAACCATTATCCGTGAAACTATCATTCACTTTTGCTGTGGAGAACCAGAGGGAAAAAACCCTGTGTTAAAATAATAATGGTCAATTTTTTAGAAACCATCTGAGATTCACTCTCTTTTCTTGAAAAGTTGAGCAAGCAAAGATAAAAGGTGAGACATCAGTGATATAAAATTGCCTACTTGTTCTATAGCTACCT
The DNA here is from genome assembly GCF_027409185.1 of Cynocephalus volans. Classification (NCBI taxonomy): domain Eukaryota; kingdom Metazoa; phylum Chordata; class Mammalia; order Dermoptera; family Cynocephalidae; genus Cynocephalus; species Cynocephalus volans. The sequence goes on along the minus strand of NC_084474.1, from coordinate 33,051,041 downwards.
GGCCCTTACAAGACTGTGTTGTTCAAAGAAGTCAGGAGAGTATTGACTACTCCTATGGCTATATTTGCATTGAGGAAAAAACCACAGACTTAAGAAACACACTTGGGCTTGAATCTCAGCTCCACCAATTTCTAGCTATCTGACACTGATCAATTTACTTTAACCTCCCTGAAATTCAGCATCCTATGTGAAAATGGAAACAAAAATACCAAGATTTCAGGGTGGTAATAAGGAGTAAAGTTAGTGAATAAGGTGTACAGTATTGAATAAGCAGTAAGTGTACTTAAGCATGAATCCTCTCTGGCTTTGATCTGTTCTGTTGAACGCAACTTATGCAATGAAAAACTACATCAATTTGATATTATCTTTTACAGATTACATTTATATGTAATATACTCTCTGTCTATTAGTTATATTACCATTTTAGGCCTTTAAAATATCACTATTACTTGTGTAGATATTTTGGAAACAGCGAGTGCTAAGAAGACTAAACACTGATTTTCTCAGCAATGCAGTCTGAAAGATTTTGTTAAATCCCTAAGCAAATTTTACACATGCTGTAATAAAAGAGGTATGTGTTAAGCCGCAAAGACTGTTCAGTGGCACTGGCTTGGCCACTTACAAAACTTACAGTGACAGAAGATGAACTCTGAAGAACTAGTAGTGATACACAAGCCAGCCCCAGGTTTTCTCTTGCAAGAGAGGGCCTCTCTCCTCCCCCACTCGAACCTCCACCATCTACCCTCTAGTAGGAGAAAAACTTGATGAGAAGTTACAATCTCAGAAAATACAGGTCTGCAAATGTGACAGGATGCAAACTTCTAAAAATCTCAATCTATATACAAATATTTGATTTAAGTAATTTTCCAGATTATTCTTTACACTGTAGTCACCTAAACCATACGCCTTACTGAACACACCATTAAAGCACAAAACATTTATTTTTTTTCCAAAGCCATTTATAATGAACCAAAGACAATATTTTAGAGCTTTCATAAAGGCAATGTTAAATGGGAAATTTATGAAATAAGGAATTCAATAAGGAAACTTGGCTTCGATCTGTGTAAATTTAAACTGTTTTATTAACATGTTAGAGCCAATTTTCTTATCTGTAAAATGGGAATAATATTACCTTCTCTCTTGCCACCACACCTAGTCACTGTAAAGATGAAATGTAAATTGTTGTTATCACCACCCCCAGGTGATCATACAAAACAAATAAATATAATCTTTGTACAACACTTTCTAAATATTTAATGCTTAAATATACTGACATGAAATTTATCGCTATTACTTATAATAAACTATTCTTTACAGCTATATATAGGGTATAATTATTGCTTCTCATTGCATTTTCATTTTGTGAGTTATATATTGCCTTAAAAGAAAAATCCTCAGGTGACTAGATCAATTCCTTCTGTCAACATTAAATTCGTTGAAATAAGTTTATCATTAACCTAAAATGAAAAAAAGTTTCTAAATTATATGTAAATAATCCTTGGCTTTTCGCTGTTTGGATTGTCTACATCTCACCATATTAGAAAAGGTTGATGTTATATACTCCAAATCACACTTATGAGAATTGACCTAGGCAATGATAGATACAAAGTAAAATAAATCTGGAGAGGGCAAGTTAGCATAAGTATGCATAGCCCCAGAAAAGGAAGATTAGAAGGGCTAAATTGGAGCCAAGAGTGAAAAATGTACTATTGGAAACTGCTATGAGTTTTAAAGACAATACTTTTGCATATCCATGAAATATTTATTTAATAAATCATTCATTAATGAGCAAACAGATTCATGAGATTTGGCACATTGCTTTCTTTGGACTGTTAGCAGTAGAAAAAATTGTTTCTGAGACATAGCCAATTTATTTTTTCCTTTGCCTGAATGCACATATTGGCAAAGGGCCCCTGGATCTTGGCAAAGTGTAAGTTTTAAGCAGGGCTTCCGCTGCAGTTTGAATATGTCCCCCAAAGTTCATGTATTAGAAACTTAATCCCCAGTGCAACAGAGTTGAAAGGTGGGACCTTTAAGAGGTGATAGGGATATGAGGTTTCCTCTCTTGTTCTCATGCTTTCTCTCTCCCTCTCTTTGCCCTTCTGCCATCCACAGTCGAGCAAGAAGCCCCTTTCCATATGCCAGCCCTTCAATCTTGAACTTTTCAGCCTCCAGAACCACGAGCCAATAAATTTCTGTACATTGTAATTACTCAGTCTCAGATATTCTGGTATAGTAGCAGCACAAAATGGACGAAGACAGGTGTCATGATCATATTTTCATATTTGAGATGCTGTGCAGAGGATAAAATAGAGGAAGAAGAATTTTGCTGTTAAATAAAACAAAAACAAAGAAAAAAAGAAAGAAAAGAAAACACTGGAGCATCCATCACACTTCAATCTATTATTGCCTAGAAAAAAATCATGGAGAAAGGAAGAACCGTGATCCCATTAGCAATACAGGAAATATTAAAAATCCAAGACTGGGTGAGAGACAAGATGATGAGCTCAACTTTGGACGTGAATTTGAGTAGAGCTATTTAGTAAACATTTTTTATGGAACTAGGTCTTGGAAGAGAAGTCTGAGTTGGAGATATCTGGAAGCAGTATTCACTGACTTGTGAGAGACACTCCTCGGGAAGAACACAGAAAGTACAGCAGATGAGTGCTGAGGCCAGAACTCTACGAAACAAAAATCAAGAAGTAAGTGACACTGAAGGATACTGGGGGGGTGATAAAAGATACTGACAAAAAACAAAGAGGTAGGCCCAAGACTCTGGAGTAATTGGCAGAACAGTGGCCAAAAGAAACACACTCTTCCAGAAATGTGAGGCACAAGAATAAAGTTACTCAGAGAAGTCAGGTGAAATAAGGTCACTGGTGATATTGTGAGAGATGATGTGGTGTGCACCAAAGAGGCAGTAGAAGAACTGGTATGTATTTCAGAGGAGGAGAAGACAGGACTTGCCAATTGGTTGGATGAGGAAAATGAGAGAATAAGAAGAATCAAAGATAATTCCAATGTTTTGGGCCCAAAAAACAAAAAGAAGGAAAATGCTATTTACTGAGATAAAGAAAAATGCAGATGGAACAAGCTGGGAGGGAAGAGAGGGCTTGAAATCAGTAGTTTTGAACATGTTTAGTTTGAGATATTCGATGTATATATGCAAGTAAAGGTGTAAAGTAGGCAAGGGTATGAGGGTATGTGTTTATGTGTATGTGCGTGTCTGTGTGTGCAGTGAGAGAGACCAAGAGACTGAGCAAGAAAGACTGAGAGAGACAGACAGAGAGAGAGAGAAAGGAGGGGAAGAGAGGTCAACACATATATGGGATTTCAAGTCCATGAGATGAGACTGAATAAGATCACCTAGAGAATGTGGGTCCACTGTTGAACCTGGGACACATTCCTACACAGGGCACACTAAAGCTGGGGGCACTATGAATGGTCCACTCCAGAAGGGAGTAGTGTTTTTCATTGACAATACTTAGGATTGCTAGCACATGGTAAAAATAATAACAAAGCAGGCCAACTTTTAGTCGGTTCTATTACTTTTTTAAAAAATTCCCTATAGGGAATTCACCAAGGAGGGACCAGTAAAGAAGACTGAGCAGGAATGAGGTTGGAAAAAATCAAGAGAGAATGGTGTAAAAATCCCAGTGAAGGAAACATTTCAAAAAGAAAGGAGAGGTCACCTTTTTAAAAGCTGCTGGCTGGTCTGGTTAGATATGAATTAGGAATTGACTGTTAGATTGGCCAAAGACTAATAGGTCCTTAGAGTCCTTGACCAGAACTGCTTCTGTGGAGTGGTGAAGTCAAACTCCTCCTGAAAATGGATATGAGGGAGAAGGAAGATGAAGGAAATGGGATGTCAAGTGATGACAGGTGTCTGAGAGTTTTGCTGTGAAAGGGACCAAAGAAATGGAGCAATATATGGAGGCAGATGCAGCATCGTGGGAGGACTGTGTAAGTGGGCGATACAGAGAATGTTGGTATGATGACGGTGGCGAAGGAAAAATGAATAATGTAGAAGAGAGTGAGCCAGTGGCAGGTGTCATAGAATGGACTTGGGTGTAGATGTCTGAAAAACTGTTGGGGTAAAAGTCAAATTACCACTAAAATCAGTGGAATTGAGACTAGAGCTTATCATCCTCACAGGGATTGGAGACTAACAGGATTATGACAGTAATTTGGGAGAAGAGTTGGGAAAGGAGGAAGGACAGAGGAGAGTAAAGAGGTGTCAAAGTGAATGTGAACAATATAAGACAGGGACTAGGAATGAGGTTCAGAAAGCAGAACCCATTTTATTTTAACATATAAAATACACCTATTGTCCTCTTTGTGATACACAATGACAGCAATCATTTTTGTTGAGTAAAGATTTGGCTAATAATCCTGTCTAGCTATGAGCCCAGATGACTACTTTTTCATTGTAGATATCATGAGCACTATATAAGCAACAAAATTACATCAACAGTGTGAAAAATCCTGAAGGATATAAACAGTTCCCTATTAAACTCTTAAGTTTTATGGCAATACTATCACATTGTATTTCTCATAATCTTTCCAAGTTTGATAAAAAAAATAATGCATATGTATTTTAGGATTTGGCACAGATGATTAAAAGGTCTTAAACATGTGGCAAATTGATACTCTCCTCCACATACCCATTAAATTTGGTCATGACTGACCCAATGAAGTATCTCATGATCATTGCTAATGCAAAAGGTGACATATATGCTGAAATGGCATTGCCATAACATCTTATGACACAAACAAAATAATTCTGCAAGAGAGCAAATATGTCTATTCTAAAATACATGATAATAGCAAATAGTGGGGAAAAATAAACTTTAATGTGTGGACAATTCATTCACAAATGATGGCCAGAATTCAAAAATACAAAAATGTGCAAAATAAACAAAAAGCCAGAAATATGGTCATCTTAAGAAAATAAAAAGTGTGTTTGGGAGGATGGGTCGGAGGTTGATGGTAAAGAAATCAAATTTTATTTATTTATTTTATTTTTTTGTCGTTTTTTCGTGACCGGCACTCAGCCAGTGAGTGCACGGGTCATTCCTATATAGGATCCGAACCCGCGGCGGGAGCGGTGCCGCGCTCCCAGCGCAGCACTCTACCGAGTGCGCCACAGGCTCGGCCCAAAGAAATCAAATTTTAAAAGTAACATTTCTCTGTTTACTTCACTTCTATAAACCATAAATAAAACATCTTTAATGCGTTAAAAAATTTTGAGCCAAATGCAAAATTCCTTTGTGAGTTTTTTTAACACCGACATTTATTAAGGACATTGAAACGACAGAAAAATATGTTTAATGAAGTAAAATAAGTAACATGCGAACTGTATCTTCTATATGGCCAATGTTTTTGTATCTTTCCCATACATTTTTCATCTCTTTACCCAGATCCTCATATCAGTCCTCAAGAGGCAACAGATTACGGCCCTGAATACTCTAAAACTCTATTTCCAGAGTGAAGAAAACTGACCTCCCATTTGCAGAGGTTGCTTGCAAGGGTTGGAAATATGCAGAGCCATGTCTGCTTTTTGCAGCTACACCATGAATTGTTGAGAAGCATCTCTTTATATTCACAAAATTAGAATGTAAGAGGGTAAGGCCAAATGGAATACGGGAGAATCAATTTTGATTTGTTCCAGCTCTGCATCTGCATCTCTCCTGTCATACCTCCAAAAGGGCTGCACAGTATTTATGGGTTGGTGCTGGGGCATTTTGTCTTCCTTCTTCCTGCCAAATGTACAGAGGCAATCCTGTCTTACTCAAAGTCTTATAAACAGGGACAAATGAACTTCTAACTGATCTCCAACAAAAATGTCACACACCATGAATGTTCCATTTTGCCTCATGTCTAGTTCACCTTATGCCCTAGTTCTTGGTTTGTTTATATTCACATGTTCAGTGAGCATGTATGGAGGACTTACTATGTGCAAGACACTCTGATAGTCCCATAATGGAAATACAATACAATTTCAGTTTAATCAGGCTTTTTCACTTAGAAAGATACAAAAATAACTTACATTTTTCCACATTCCATAAAATATTTCCTCTATATTTATTCATCTTAACTGATATTAATAGGCTAACATAAACTGTAAATGTTATGATAAATAAAATAGAGCCTATAACATTGTTGTATTAAGGCTACCAAAAGTCTATTAAAATAATGATGAAAAATGAATACCTTTTTCTAGTTTAAAAAATAACTATATGAGTGCATTATTTCTCCCCCAACCCCCCTAGTTGTTTAGAACAATATGTCTGAAAGAAGAAAAAGCGGTGCCCCACTGTCAGAGCCCTTCCTCCACCCACTCAGCCTGAGAAGTTTCCCCTGGTCACTAGGTTTCCAACCTTTACTGAAATCCTTGACTCCTCCTTCATTGCTTATATTTGGTAAGTTTGTTCTGTGGATTTATTTTTGATGCGCTTTTCTATGTGCAGTTACCTTAGCGCTAGCCTCTTAATATACTGATTGGCCTTGAATGGGCTCCCTGTCTCCAGATCTTCCCAACTCCTCTCTCTTGCATATGGCTACCAGATCCAGCTCCCTGGAACACCTCGTCAGTGATACCCTTCTGACACTCAAAAGCTTTGGTACGTTCTTATTTTCTGCCTTATCAAATCAGAACTTCTTTGCTAGGCTTTCAAAGCCTTCCATAGTCTTAATTATCTAATTATTTTTTGTTACTTTCTTTTCAATGATCATTATTAGACTTTTAGTTTAGTTTCTTGCTTTTCATACAATCTTATCAATTTTGTTTCATCCCTAAGTGTGAATCATGCCATTACCATTCTCAACTTTAAGGACCATGTCAAAATAAATAAATAATCAAATAAACAAACAAACAAATAAACACACAAAGAAACAAATTAAACTGTTTCATTTTCCTATTATTCATTCGTCCTGTCCTCATAACTCCACCAACCCTACCAAACCCCTCTAAACAGCATTGAACTTGAAGTCGCTCAAAATGTCTTTATCTATCTGGTTTATTGTGCCAAGCACATAGATTCTGTCCTCTAAGCAGCTTCTAAACTCCCTGACGACAGGGAACTTTCATTTTTCTGCCTCTCACAATCCCAGGTCAAATGCTGTACCCAGAGCTGTTGCTCCATGCATTCTTCTCAAGTGGTTTCTATAATTAATAATGGCAACTGAAGAGAAGAATCCTCCAGACAATAAAGTAGGGTATTTTTCTCCACTTCATTCTAGTTCTGATTCCAATTAATTCACCAAGTATTTGCCACATTTGCTATTAGATGGAAGAATTTGGTATTTTCTCAAAGGTAAAAGGTAAAAAGTCCTATTGAAATAAACTAAAGAGAGAGAAAATTTCTTTAAGGTCATGTGCCAGCTTGGTTAAGAATCCTTTCTCCTTTTCTCTCTCATATACATTTACACATTGTAGAAATGAGTTACCCCGCACCATTTTCCTTTCCCTAGTCCCCTCTTCTGATTGCTTTGTGAATTTGTAAGTCATATGCATTTAATTCTTTGAAGTCCAAGAACATTCTTGCTTGAAACAAAATCTCTAGAGAATGAAATAAGAGTATATGATTATTGCAAAATGGCAGTAAAATCACCTCCCACATTTCCCTAGAGAACCATGGTCAAGGAAGATCTGGCTGAAGGCTGAAACAGACCGTCAATTTGACTTTTAATTTTACGAACTATGATAGTTTGGACAAGAAAATATCTTCAAAGGGTCAATATCATTTCTATAAATGGGAAGAAGACTGAGTGTGAAAAGACTGCTTTGAAGCAGGCTTAAAAAGAAAAAAGGAACTTAAGAGCAAATATCAATAGTACTTTCTCAATCTCTCTCTCTCTTTTTTCCTTTCAAAGAGCTTTTCTTTCTTTTAAGGAAGGGGACTGCAGTTAAAAATTATTTTATAGCCCTTAAAATGAAAACATTTGCCTATTAAGCTCTAACAACCCACAATATTCTATCTGTAAAGCATCATTTGGTTCCCTGCTGTTTCATTTAACTTCTGCTTGAACCTTTTTTTCTTTTTTATTGTTTCCTAATCTACCCTAATTTGCCTAAACCCCTTATTTGCCCTTTCTCAAACTGTTTGTTTACATCTCACTGGAAGTGTGCCATAATAACAAAGTGTTTTAAAGACTAGAAATAATGATAGACTTAGACATATAATTTTAATTCACAGTATAAAAGACATTTAAATAAACACACATTCACTCAGAGCCCACTAAGTGACAAGGGCCATATTTGGCTAGGAGATACTAAGAGGAAAACAACCTTCTCATGCCCTCAAGGAGCTTGAATCTGGAGGAGGAGACAAAACAAACTACCACCAGTAAGAGGGAAAGTGATATGCTGGTTATAGGAGCCAAGTATTCATAAGGCAAAAGAACATAGAACAATTAACTCTGTGGGAGAAGAAAGAATTAATGCAATGTGTATCTTACTCCCTGTCATGGCTTTGAAAAACTGTTCTGTCTAGGAAAAACATTTTCTAGAGAAATGATAAGACAAAGACAATCACCTTTTAAAACCTTCCATTCAATCAATGTAAATAGCAGAATATGACAGAAATAAATAAAGTCATGCTGAATTAGCAGTTAGAAGTTTGGGTTGCATTATGAATTAACTATGTGACCCTGAATCATGAAACTGCTGAGAGCCTCTGTTTCCTCAGCTGTAAAATGAAGGGATAGACCTATATGAGTTTTAAAGATCCTTTTGGCTTTCTCATGAATTGCAGATATCATGAATATCTGCAATTATTTTTGTCAGTTTACAAGGACTTGCTACAAGGTTTCTAACAAGACCTCATAAGATTGATCAATAATTCACCTTTACTTCAAATATGTTATTTATGACTGTTATGGTCTGAGTTTTTATGTTGCCCCCCAAATTCTTATGTTGCAATTCTAACCCCCAAGGCAATACTATAAGAGGTGGGGCCTCTGGAATTAGTGCCTTCATAAAAGAGACTGCAGAGAACTAGCCACCCTTCATCATGTGAGGATACTGCAAGAAACCTCCACCTATAAGGAAGGGGTCCTCACCAGACCCCAAATCTGCAGGCACCTTGATCTTGGACTTCCCAGCCTCAAGAACTGTGAGAGATAAATTTCTGTTATTTATAGGCTATCCAGTCTATGGTATTTTGTTATAGCAGCACAAATGGACTAAGACTGTGAGTTTGTATTTATAGTCTTCCCTTTTCATGTTCCTTTGCACATTATTAGCCTTTTGGTCCTTTCTATTTGCATAAGCCTTAATACTTTTCAAAGTATGTTCATATGCATTATCTCAAGTCTTCTGAATAACTCCCGTACATGCTAACTATACTCCAAATAATCTCCCCTCATCACTCTGTGGCTAAGACACACATCTTATAATCTTCTTACTCCTATTTCATATTATTGTAGTTTATACTTAACTCTATACTCTCGCCCTTTCCGTTTTTCCAAAAGGGAAGACATTGTTTGTTACCTTCTTTCTACTCTCTTTCTCTGTTACCTGTTTTTCAAAATCATTGAAGTAGATTTGTTTTAACTGAGTGCTTAAAGCCCAAACCTGAAGAAACAGAAGCACAAACGTGATTCTAGATCCTACTTCTGTCAATTTCATTTAGGAAAACTCTAGTTTCCTAAGATGGTTTCTTCACAAATATGACGTCCCTCAAAGCTCTCAAGTTAGCAGCTTGTACTGGGGGCAAGGAGGTTTGTCATTGCAGCCAGGGTGCTGGAGAGGCACCAATCCCCACCTGAGTGCACGGTCAGATTAGTGGAGCAGGGTTTCAGGAAGGGCATTAAACACAGCAATGCTAGAGAGAGTGGCTCCATCTTCAGAAATGTAATTTTTAAGTGTATGTCAAACAATGTGTTACTAGTTTTCTTTCAGGGATTTTAGAGAACAGCATTTCTTGTTAAGGAATATTAATAGTCTAGTGGAAGCTACAGACCTTTCTATAAAAACGCATATATGGATAATTTTGCAGGCTCTTACAGAGGGTCATGGAATTCCTAGTCCCATGTATCTTAGGTTAATTAGCCGTACACAAATAGCCTAGATAAACTCTTTTGTGGATGTTACATAACTCTGAGAAAGAAGTCTACATTCCTTTTTATCACATTAATGCAAAACTTTTTCATTTACCAGAAAACCAAAGATCAAGTCATCTAATTGGACCAGTCACAAATTTTATTTCTTTTTTTGTTTTTTGTAATTATTAAAGACAATGTTATAGAAGAACACCATGATGAAGACTACTGTCAAATCACATGGACATGGCTACATGAGAACAAATTAGCTGATCATTAAAATAAAAACAAAACAGAATTCCTTTCCAAAAAATAAAAATAAAAACAAAGAAAAGGAAAAAAAAAAATGATTGCATTTTTTTCTACAATATCAAGTCCAAAAGAAAGTAACTGATATTTTAAGCTGAAATAATAAAATGTTTTGGAATCATATGCTTACATATTGCCAAGAAATGTTATTCCAGGAGCCTTGAAGTGCTAATGGGCCTCTCCAAACACTTAATTAAATCCTCTTGTAGAATATAATTTATTAAATATAGAATGAATAACTAACAAATGTTACATAAAGCATGTAGATTATCAGAAGAACATCTAATTTTTCTGTATTATAGCTAAATTTAGGTGTAATTTTGAGAATTTGAGTTCTAGACAATATTTTCAAGAAAGCATAAAAATGCCAGTATGCAAAGCAGCTTCATAAAATTTAATACGTATTCTACAAAAAGTGGGAAAAATTTTGATTTGAAAACCAAACTTAGGAAGAAGGAGAGATTTTTAATCTTTCTACTTGGTTTTTAAATAAAGTCAATTTCCAGACATCCTTTTTAATTCTCCAATTCCACCACAAAGTTTATCACTGGAATACCTAAGAGAGATATGAAAACACTGAAAGATGATGATGTTTTTGGCTCACCAACTTTGGTAATGTTCTTTTTCTTCCTGTAATAAACTTGTAAGTATTCTCAATCAAAACAAACACAAAAACATTCTTATGACACTTTACTAGGGGAAAAGGTACCTATAGAAAAGTTTGGTGAAATCAAAAAACAGTATAGATTGAAAACTTATAGTAGTGATTTCAAATTATCTTGAGATGGCTGGAAAGCAAAGTTCTTTTTTTCCCCTCAATGAATCCCGAAGTCAAGACTTTTCTTACAAAACACAAAAGCATATTTAAAAGCTTATCAAAAACATACTTTTTAGAATTTTTACTCTTATCTATATATGATACTGATGATATTAAAAATCCTGAGAAAGGCCATGGCATGGGGGAGTTTAAAATTGGAACTTTTGAACATCATGACAGGACATAGCCCTTGCCCCAAAGCCACCACCATTGTCTTAAACACTCAAAATAATATTTTCCATTTGAAAATATGTCAATAAGGCTTAATTAGCACTTGGGAAAATTAATCTATTTGAATTCGATAAAAAACAAAACAAAACACAACAGCACAACATATTTTCCCTGCAGTCGTAAATTACACAATATATTAGACAGAAAAACACGCTCACTGTGCACCACTAATTCACTTTTTTTCCTCTATAATCTTTATGGAACCTAAAAATATAACTCTTTATTTAACTCATTCAAGTTAAAAGAGGGAGATAAATGCTAAAAATATTATAGCTCTTTGAGGGTACACATAAAATAAATATTTACAACCATTTTAGCTAACATGAATGAGAAGTAAAAATATCAATTTTTTTTGCCAAAGCATATTTTCTGTTTCTTAAATTTGACTTAATAACACCTAATACTTCATACTTACTATATGAAGAATTGAAAACTTAAGTTTATCAAACATTCTTGTACTGAAATCCAACTAAGAAAAATATGTCTGTTCTTTATTAGACAATAGGTACTGAACTTGGATTTCCACTACTAAGGTTCAAAGTGCACAACTCAACTAATTATAAGTCTAAAAGTTTCATGAGTTGCACCCCAGGTACCACAAGCTGAAATTCCAGGCCTCTGTGTCATTCCCTGCAACATCTGTAACATGATCTAAAATTCTTGATAAATGAGATAAGTAAAAGCATTTATTTAATTAGATTTTTAGAGCATATTTATCAACACATGTGGTAAATAAATTGAAAACTTTTATACCAAAAAGCAACATACAAACACACAAGGGAACTTAACTTTTAATTTAGAAGTTGATGCCCTAGACATTGTTTACTTAGTGCCATTTAAACATGATGCTCTTAATATTTGGCTCACTTAAACATAAACTCATGCTAAAAATAATTAACTCATAAAATTAAGCCCTTCTGTTACTTTAAAGTAATTGAGATATGTGCATGCTTAACATTAATCAGATTTCCTCTGTCTTTTAATCTACAAGGATTCCAAAATACAACCTATAACTATGCATATCTATGTCTACATATGCATAACCTAATGAGTAGAAGCATCTGATTCTGTGTTTATCCGGAGTAATCTGTTTTGGTTTCTTTCCTGCCAAACCACTTCTGGTGTTTCAAGCAGGGCAATGACAGCATACACCTTCTTGTTATTATTTATGTACGGAAGGCCAAACCAAATGTCTGGGTGGGTCTCCAAAGACATAAAATCAGTAGTTTTTTTCCATCCACAGGACCCAATTACATTTAAATAAACTAACTCCCAGTGAAAGATTGGCTCCAACAGAGAATACCACACAACCACAGACACTGAAATTAAATCACAGTCATAAGTATAGAAGCCACCAACATATTGTTAAAAATATTCTTTTGTACATCTTGGTGCACACATACACAGGCAAATAATGTACATTAGTTATGGAAAGAAATTGCTCCATTTTTTTTTTTTTTTCTGTGAGGTGCCTCTTTCCCTAAGATTTCCTGATTTATAAAAGTTTTCTGTCTCAGGCTAAATGTGTAAAAATATCAGCGGCTGCTCTAAAGATTCCTGTCCACACAGAGGCAGAAAAACTGTCATGTGCTGGTCAAGCTTTAAATGGATGAGTCCTTTTGGCTGAATCTGAAGTGGCAGAGGCCTGACAAATGTGGGAAAGTCCTCAGCTGTGAGATGAGGGCTTAGGTTGTGAGCTCTTGGTCAATTGAAAGGTTGCATTAAATGTAAATTACAGGACTGCTCTTTAGATATATAGTCCTTTCAACCAGGTAAAAGGCAAGCAGAGCATGGTGCTCATTCAAAGATGGCCTGGTGGTGGCTTCTTAGCAAGGAGAGGAAGCTTGGCAGCCATGAGCAATTATAATTGCCATCTCTGAAGAACAGAAAGGAAGGAAGGAAACATTTTTATATAAACCCATATTAAATTTCCTTTTTTAAAGTGCCTCTATGTATTTCTCTTTCCAATTTATATGAAAAAGTATTAGTTTTAAAACTGCAGCAGAACTGGCAGTAAATATCCCAGTAACAATTGTTCTCTTATTAAATATTTATTGAAATAAATTCCTGTGCTTTCTCATTTTTCTTCTTCTGTTTCCAATATTTATTTACAGCTGATTATTAACATCTGCCAGTATAACGGTTTCATCCATACAGAAGCCGAAGGGTAAAAAAGTCACACACACACCCTTTCTAACGTGACCTGTAGTTAGACAGAAAACAGTTTTCCCAGTCACTGCTTGGCTTCCTGTCTGTGACCTCTGAAAAGCATTGGAGGCCAGGGTTAATGGCCTTTCCAATCTCTGTGATAAGAATTCATTTTGTTCTATTACCAGCAGTTATCTGAGGAGCCTGCTGCATCACTTCAGCAGGGTTCAATCAATGAGAGGACCTAATGAAGTAACCAGCTGTAGCTCTATTTCCCTGGCCAGCTCTATCAGACAAATAAGATCTATCAGTCACATCTTAAGGCAGATCCTAGACACAGCATCTTCACATGCTGAACTCGTATGCATATGCACTAATGATACCCACCATTTCTTTTAAAGCTTCCCTTTTGCTATAGCTTTCCTAATACTGAAAATGGAATGGAATGAATTCTGAGATGTTGTATTAACAAGACAATAACGTGAGATTAAAGAAGAGTGGATTTGCAGAACAGTTGAAAGAGTTTATAGGAACAGCAAAATGTTAAAGTGATAAAACATCACAGCTATGGCTCTTAAGCTTGGCTGTCCTCAAATATTTACACTTCGCATCGGTGTTTTTTTAATCTTCAAAAAAAGGGGGGAGGATGACAGATTACTATTTTCAATTTTATCATTTTTATTGATGTAAGTTTAATGACAGGATTCACATTTTGACTAGGCCTTTAGAACAGAAATACAATTATGTTGTATTTTTACTTTTTGGTCAAATATCAGTCAAAATAAGATTGCAAGTTAACTTTGGGTTATTTCATAGTAGCTAATATCACTAAACACACAAATAGAGTTACTGTAAAACTCCACTATTTATACATTTTAATTTTTTAATTACTAATGTGATCACTCCCAATCTAAAAGAGCATTTGTTAATGCTATTTTCACTCATGTAGATTTCAGAAGAAAAAAAAAAATCAAAGCCTTGTACTGTAATTAGTTGCCTCATAAATGTATTAGACAGTCATCAGAAGTCCTGTTCAAAATTAACCCTTTTGTGGAAAGGGGTACTGATGATGGCTTTACAGTTTTTACAATATTTCTTAGGGAAATGTTGAATGGTTCATAGGAAGCCATGAATAGAACATTCACATTTGCTGATATGTTGAAAGCTACAAGTACCTTAGTTTACTTTATTAAGTCAACCAAGATGAATTTCATGTAATACAATTTATATTCTTTTAACTTGGCTGCTATCGCTGTCAAATTGGAAGGAAAGAAAGCAAGGCTATTTGCTGTTATGCTAAAGAGATGGTATCTAAGGGAAGCTATGTAAATAAAAGTATTTGCTCGCCTTTTACTTGATAAACAGGTTCACACAGGCAAAAATGATTTATTTCATTAGAAAGCAATTGTTATTGAAGCAATACTGCTAATAAATTATGTCATAAAAATACCAAAGTCTCTATCTCCAAATGTCTTTAAATTTTTATGGGTGTGTAACACTGCTTTCTTTTCAAATTGCAATCACAGAGATGCTTGACTGATATAGATATGATATCCAGATGGTCTTTCCATTTCAAACCTTTGCAGATGTAAATGAAAGATTAAGGTGCAATAGATAAGAGGCTGAATGTAACAGAAAAAAACAATTGTGGCATTAAGGAAAATAAGCGTGTGTGTGTGTGTGTGTGTGTGTGTGTGTGTGTGTGTGTGTGTGTGTGTGTGTGTGTGTGACATTCTTGGACCTCTAACCATCTAAATATGTGTGAAAAGGACTGAAATATCTTTGCCTCATATATAAACAGATAAGAATATGCCTAGCAGGCATTTTGGGAACATCTGTCAATTTTTTATAGAACATACTGATTGTGGGCTATTGATTGCATTTAAACAAAGTTGTTGCAAAAAAAAAAAAAAATCAGCTAACAATTCGTGTAGAAAGGGCCAATCAATATTTAAATGACTCACTTTATTGATTTAAAATTAACTTTCAATTAAGAGATCCATAGGACTCTTAACTGCGACACTTATCCATTCAAGAGAAAATAAAGGTACATTTATCGATACACTTAAACAGCAGTGGCTGGTTTCCTATCGATTCAGTCATTTGCGCTGGGATTCGTTAGCGTCATCAGCCTTTAACTCGCTTACTAGGTCTTCGCAGTGTACAATACTGCAAGATGTAGGAATGCGCAAAACACCACAAAGAAAGGATAGAAATTTAAACAGAATTAAAAGATAGGAAAAGGTAAGTCAACCTCACACTTTTTTTTCTTTTTATTATTATGGAAGGAAGAATGTTTAGATAGATTATTTGGGTGACTATTAGAAAAATAAGCCTTTTAAGGAGCTATTTTTCAAAACAAGTGGGTTAGATATGGTACACTTTGAAATTGTGTAAACAAATGAAATCTTTTAACAATTACCTAGTAAAAGCTTTATTAGCATCTGTTGACTAACAAGAACACTAACTTGCATATACTGGTTATATTATAATAAATGGAGCTAAAAACAACAGTTGATAGAATTTTTTAAAGACAGTAATTCTATTTCCCTTTGGAAATCCTGTACATGTGTGTTTAAGGTCATATTTATTCAATAGTATTACAAGAAAACCACACTGGACTATGAGCTATTATTTTGATGATTTGCCAGTTATATTTTATAATTTATTTTAATCAGGGTTCTCATACTGATAGAGAAATTAAACTATCATATAAAATGGATGAATAAATAAAAACATGCATAGACAAGAAGATTTATCCATGTATTTCAAAACCATAACTATCTGCCTATTTGTTATATCTTTATTGCCACTGAAGAGGAACTCTGGATATAGAGGGCATTGGTTCTGGTTCTTTTACTGTGATTTCTGATATTATATCAGAATAACAAAACCAAATGACCCCCATGGGGAATGGCATCTTAACAGAGCTGAGTTTCCAGCAGCCCTGATTGTAATACGTGTGGCAGGGCTACTTTTGTCAAGAATTCAAAACTGTATATAATGCATTTTTGGTTTAAAGATGATAATGTCCCTAGCCCACAATACATCTTTTACAGTCCATAGGTCTCTTTCTCATATTCTTCATTGTTGCAGAATGATCTGTATGCGAAAGAAGCTATCCCAAACAGAATCCTTTTTCTCATTTACTGACATATAATTTCTGGTAAGAGACAGAGGAGCCTATCCAATTCTGCTCATACGTACCTATTTTTAATCACCTTTACACTTACTGTTAATCTTCATTCTCTCAGGTTATCCACTATGGATACAAAAAATATTGTCTGTAATTTCGAAGATTAGCCTTTAGTTTTTTTTCTGTGTACCAAGTTCTGCTATACCACTTGTGTCTTTAGATTTGCTCTAATAAGAAAAATTTGGAATAGATGAAAGTAAAAAAAAAAAAAATCAGAGATCCAAATGTTCAGATACAAGAAACCCTTCCTACAAAGTAGATTAATCACATAATATTGGTGTAAAACAATTTGGGATATATTTACCAAAAAGTACATGGTGCTGTTATTTCCACCTAGAAATCAGATGATGATACTAATTAAGTGATAACACGTGGCACAGGGTGCCTGTCACCAGCCTCTCTGATCTGTAGAGAGAGATGTGTGGTTCCCTGTCTAAAACCTCAGGAGTAGTAACAATTGGCTTAAGCACTGTTCAGTCCCAAGGTGCCTCGAAAAGGGGATTCACTTTGATTTAACACTTCCTTATCACATCAAAGAGGTGAAAAAGGCATCTTTATGGATTGGCTTGTAAAAGACAAGACAAAAAAAAAAAAAAAAAAAGGTTTGGCTTTTGGCTTTTCCCCTAGTATATAAACTCTCTTGAACTCTGGGGGCACTTGGAAACAACTACAGAAGAAAAAAAAAATTAAGATTCAAGCCATAAATCCACGTTACAAAAAAATTAAAAGTTGAGTTCTTTTAATCTTGTGAAAGCTACAAACTGCCAATTATGCTATTAAAAAGAATGTACAAAACTAACTAAAAATACCTGTTTGGTGGACATAACTAAAATATCTGTTCTGTCCCATAAAATAAATTATCATCACCTGAGCGAGCTTCACACCTCCTAAAAAAAAAGTTTGCTAAGATTATTTTTTCCTGTCATTAACGTTATCTTACCTATAACCATAACTAATTGAATATACCATTCTCACAGTAGGCTTTGGAGAATGTTGACTACTTTACCACTGCATAACACTGAGTCTACACCCACAGTTCCCTGGTCTGATATCAGGAATTCCATATGGCCACCTCCTCTTTTTCTCTGCATTCATTCATTATCATCTTAATGACATAAGACATCAAATGGTTTGGAGCTAGGAATCTTGTCTTTTGGATGATCACACTACGTGTGATTTGAGTGGGATGTTGTAATTTAACAGTGATAGAAAAGGAGATCTGCTTGAAGATGATGAACCATGCTGAGTGAGTCATGAGAAAGTGCAGGCAACACATGCCTAAAAGGCAAACCCAGCGATTCCTATAAAGGATGGGAAGTGAATGTTATCTAATTTCTGAAATTCTCTTATCTAGCTTGATCTGCCTCTGTCGTGTTTGTTTCAGGATCATGATTGTATTTTTTACAATAGATCAAAGACATGGTTGATAAGACTCGATTCTAGATAAATTTGTTACATTTTCAGATATCTTACAATATATGAAATCTCACAGCATGGCTAGTTTATTTAAGCCTTTTTCCCCCCAAAGGCTTACTTACACCATAATTTCAGAAAGGTTTCATATCACTTTACCCAAATCATGGCTAAGACGGACACAAATAATTACAGGAATTAGTGCTACAGGGTGTAAAATTGTTCTTCTTGTAGAAGAAGTGCATTCATTTCCTTCTGGAATTCCCTGCTGAGAAATGATGTGTGCAAACTATCTGAGGACGCTGTAATCCTCTGATGCTTATAAAAAAAAAAAGTAAAGTTGCATGTAATCTTTGACTACAGAAAAAAAAAGCATAAGTGTCATTCATACCAAGGACAAATGCCAAGTATTCTCTGCTGAGCTCAAATGATAATTCTTGTTCTGTAGAGAAAAGGCCAGAAATTTATGAAAATCATTTTTTTCTACCTCAATGGAAGTAAATGTAATAGACTTAAACTTCGTATCAAAAATGCAGAACGGATATATATCTTCAGTGAATACTTAAATTGGGTTGTCTTTTATGATCTGATTTCCTTTAGATGCTTTTTCGCTTTATCCTTAACATCCTCATTTGCAATATCATAATTACAGTGAATATCCCATACTTAAGTCAGTAGCTATCTTCTGTAAAATATGAATAAACAAATTTGGTCATGTGCCATTCACCATTTGATCAACTGTGCAAAATGGAGTAACTGTAAAGCTGCAGCACACAGAAGGTCACATGAGGGATTTTTAACTTGTGGTTCAACCACAGAAAATCAGGCAGCGTCAGGCACGAGGCCTACTTTCTTACCCTTGCATGCCACTGATTAGTTCAGCCTTAGGAGAACAGAAATCCTTAATCTTCTCTTTTTAATATTGAAGAGGTAAACCCCTTTCACCTGCATGTGGAGACTGCCTTTTCATCAAAGCTCGGGAGATTCCAGCAACAAAATCAATGTATGCATGTTCAGAGCAGTTTTCAGGGTTTTGTAAGACAAATCTCTCAAATGGGGGCTAGTTTAATGCTATTGAGCTGGGCTTCGATCTGACCGAGGGAGTGAACAACACAGCAACAGTTCACTTTCCAGGGCTCCTACTGCAGGAGGGGGGGGACCGTTCTCCACAAACGCAGCTGTGGAATTTCTCCATGACCTCTCACCTCACCTAATCCGACTTTAAACCTTCCAGTGGACTGGTTAAATAAATAAATATGTAAAGGTAACCCCAAACCAACAAACACAATTAATTAATTTCTCTCTTCCATGTTAATAAACTACACTTGGGGAAGTTTCCATGCTGGTGGAGTGTTTTTGCAGGGCCAGGGCAAATGCAGAAAACTCAGCTTTCCTTTTTAAAGGCATATATTTGAAAAGCAAATGAAAATGTTAATTTTTTTCCCCCTCTTCTTCAGGATATAGGTTTGTCTATTGAGTCAAGAAGGGTAATTTGTTTTAAGTGGAAATGTTTCTCTCCTGGTATTTATGGTACTCACTAAAAAAGCTTTGATTTCTTAATAGTTTAGGCATCCCATCTTTAAAAATATTCAACAGATATTTGGCTATTGAAGTTCCCCTGCTATTAGAAATCCTAAAGTCCCTAAATAACATTGTCATATATAGTTTTAAAAGTACAAATTAAAATTATGATTGATATTTAAAAACTAAATTTTAGCTATTGTGCGGCACACTCTACAGGGAAAAAGCCCTGATTGCTTTACCCCCGTTGCTCCCATTTAGTTTCATAACTCCACAAATTACCTGATGTTAAGTCAATCATGACTTTACACAGCAACAGCCTTCTTTTCATGAAATAATGTTTTATTATGGCAGGAATAAGGCATTTGAATATTTTCTAATATTTTGGAAACATCAAAGGAAAACCACCTCAGATTCCGTGTTTCATTTTGAGGTATTTTCTCAGACATTTAAGAAATGGTTAGACTTAACTGCCATCATTCTAAATCTGAATTATGACCAAATGTTACAACAGAAGGATTTCTAAATCTGGTATAAATCAATTTTACATAATTATAATGTGAAAATAAAATACACATCATTTATTTCTTCATACAAGTGACATACTTATTGTCTTTTCATTGGCGTGTTGTCGAAATGAGTTTTAATTTAAAACAAAATAAACATAATGGGGCAAAGATATTCCTAATGGTGTTGAGTGTGTATTTGTGGGATTCTTGTTTACTTTCCCTCTTTATATTGACTTCGGGTTCTAAAATTTGTAGCTTATATTAAATCAAATGTTTTCCAACGTAAAAAGGATAAAACTGAATGTGCAGTCATTAGAGCTCCTTTACACTTTTTTAGAAGTAATCCAGCTTAGGATAGACACATACACTGAACATTTAGATAGCATTAACTACTCTGTTACTCTCCACTTCCCGTAGGAAGTTACCTCTGGTGCATGATTTATACTGTACTGCAAAAAAGGCCTGTTTGGGGCCCAATTAGGAAGAGTTAGTGTAAATAAGTATTTTCAAGGAAGGGTAGTTACCTTAATCGCAAAAATGTATTTTACAGGGATGAATATTAAAGTACTGGTTGTTTAACTTTTTAATACATTTTAATACTAATTTTCAAACCTGAAAAAACTGATGCATACACCACCCTCCCCTTGCCTTTCCTCCCCACCTCACTACACACACACACACACACACACACACACACACACACACACACACAGATTCGCATTCTTCCAAAAAGAAAGTCTGGATTTTTGTTTCAGTGCTAGACAGAGGAATTTCCCTTGCTCATAAATATTTTAAAGTAAATTTGTGCCTTTACAGGCAAATGGATATTGCTTACTGTTGGTCGACAGCTCAAGTGTGCTGATAGGAATTAGTGAAAAATGTGCTATCACAAAAAATATCACACTTAATGGTCTCAGAGCCACTAAAGTATACAAAAGACTTCTTTGGCCTTACTGTATGGAATAGGATTTCAAATCAAAGTACCAGTAGATATAAATAATTTCTTATAATTTTCTCACGTAATAAGGGCATTTACATCACAATGTGAATGCAGAAACAGGTTTGTGGGGAATGTTTTCCCTTTCTTATATTCCTTTTGAAAAACATTGCTGACACTCAAAAAATAATTATTTGATATAAAAAAAATATCTGAAGCCTAAAGCTGATAATCTTGAATTCAACATACTGCAAAAGCCTTCTGCATATACACAATGACGTACTCTGTAACCATTTGGTTTAATTCCAAAGTTTGTAAAGTCCTATTTTCCAACTCAAAGGCACATTTCGTACCATATCATATAGAGAATGCCCCAGTTAAACCATATTTCTTTAATGGCAGAACTTCAAATGTCATCTTGAGTTTCACAAAACCCTCTTTCTTTTCAGAAGTAATTAGCAAAGGCAGAGTTTGTATGGCAATTAAAAACCACTTGCTTGCAGAAGCTTGTAGGCATTATGTAATTTTTTTTTTTTTTTTATGCTACAAGTACATATGCGTACTCTTGCCTCTAGCTTAAATACAGTGAATGTTGTAGTTGGTTGCACAGGAATTGTCTCAAGAACATTAAAGCAAGCCAAACACGATTGTATTCCAACTAAAATTGCTCTCTTTATACCGTGTATTGAAACTTGATAACTGTTGGTTATAAAATTCCTTTGATTTTCTGTAGGTAATAAAATACTTTGGCAATTACTATTGACAGTTCTGGATAATCTTGAAGGCTGCCTTGCCTGCAGAAGATGAGTGTTACAAATCACTCCACTGAAAGAGGGAAGAGCGGCAGCAGGCAGCAGACAGGTTTCAATTTCACAATGCTGATTATCTCATTCGCGATTCTATGCATGCCTAAATCTGAGAATCCCTCAAGCAGCTATATGGACTTCTACTTTTAAAATGCCTATTACGCTTTCATACTTTTTCCTGCTTCCTGAAGAGTGCCATTTCGCCAAGCTTAAATAGCAGAAAATTGCCCTGCTTTTCCTCTGCCCATCTCCTCAATCTCTATTAACCTGCACAAGAACAAAGGAGGATGGTCCAGCCATAGGTTGAGAAATAGGTTTGAAGTTGTTTTTCATTTACTGCCATGCATATTTTTGACTCCTCAATTCATTTTCAACAATAACCTTCTTTTGAGATCTCAGCAAATTATTAAAAATGCAGTGTTTTGGTTTTTTTCCCACGTATATAAACGTGTTGGTCCTTGTTCCATCAATATGAGCACACTCCCACGCACACAGAACGTTTTATTATTTACAGCAACGTCAAATGGAAGCACGTGGTTATTAGAATGTGTCTTGATTTAAATAAATGTGATAAAAATGAAGCTGACCCAAGTGGAATTCTTTCTGTTTCAGTGAGATGAGAACAATAGGCTAGGAGCAGAGAAGAAAATGGTTGAAGCACCTGGTTCTAATGCTTGCAATAGGCCTTTATTAGATGTCATAAACTGAATGATGCATTACTCTGCGGACGACTTATAGCCCACAAATGTTGAGGTAAAATGGAGGACAAAGAGTTCTTTTAAAACAATAAGGTTAAACGGTCCTTTTAAATCAAACAATATTTATTAAATGCAGAAATCTTAATAACCTTACGGAGATTTGTTCATTCTTTTTAATTTTATACATTCCTGCTTTTTTTTTTTAAGCTAAACCTTTCTGTTGGATTTTTAGCAATAAACTACATCTTGCATAAGCATCATTTACAGTCAGTTCTCAATGACAAATGCACTGTGAGAGAAAGGAAGATATCTATTTTTCTTTTTTTAAATGAAACTTAGAAAGGCTCCATGTCCATTCTCTCTAGTCAATTGAGTTAATTCATGTGAGCTACAGAACAACAACAACAAAAAGGTGACTTTGGCCATCGGAAACTGTTTGAAAATAAGGTCTCCTTTGCATTTAAAAAGATAAAAGAATGTTTTCTAAAATGACAATTGCTGGTTGGCCATCGATTGGGAGCTTTAATCTCATAGCCTGCTCAAATTTCCCATTATGTCTCACCAAGGCTTAGAAGGCTCGAGAGGGCGAGCTGTGGCCTTCAACCAGAGTGGAGGGGGTGACAGTATTAAGCAACACAGCTGTTGCTCACAAACTGCAAATGTTAGAATAACTCACTGCTTGTTTTTTCCTTGCTACTAATAAAAACTTAAAGTGTTTTGCATGCTTTCTATAAACAGTGCACTTAAGTTTTATAATCTAGTACATCTTATTAAGCGTGAAGTCTGCTGATCCCTAAATTATTCATAACGTGGTCCAGACTGATTAAGATTGGCTTGTTAAGGAGCACAAGAAGCAATTAAACTGACAAGGCAGTGCGGCCTTGATGTATACATTTATTATCACAAGAATACCCAAAGTGAATGCCCTTATTAAGCAATGAATTTCACCTCACTGGCCTTCTACCATGGCTGCCACGGGCAGAGAGAACGAGGAACAACATGTCAAAAGCTAACTCTGAGGAAATGCCTATCTTCAAGTGAAACCGATTTTGTAATGAACCTTTCAGTGCGCTCCTGAGGTAATAAATCCTGACTGGTGCATTAATTACTTGATAACATCCCATCAAAATGCAAATGCAGCACTTGACCCATAGGAATGGCTCACTAGCTGGTAACTCTTCAGGGTGGACATAAATTGTCTGTTTTCTCTTATCAAACAGGGCGTTTATTTCCATCTCGCTAGGGTGAATGTCACTTCTGCCACCCTCAGCCCCTCTGTGGCCTGACACTATCATTTGCAGAGGACTGTCAGGATGTGCCAACATCCTAATTGTGCAACTCCTTCGCTTTGTAGGAGAATCTGCTCTCTCCCCCCACTCCTTGGACCTCCCCACAACACACTCAAACATGCACACACACTCTTTCTGAAGGAATCCAACATGTCAAGGACAGAGTGCGTTAGTGTTACAAAGAATAGCCCCCAACTCTACGGAACACACTAAGTTTTCTTTTCAAAAGCAGCACACGAAACTCGGAATTTCATTTCTTGCAGTGATCAAGCGAAAGCTAACTGAACAGGGGAGGTGGACAGGCAGTAGATATAATTAGGCAGTACACAGAATAAGGCAAGATGTTTCCTGAACCTATATTCACATCATGACAAGGAAGTATTTCTAGGTGGTATTTTAATATTTTCACAAAATAATCAATACTTCATTAAAGAAATAGAAATGGTACACCCTAGGCCTGAAAGAGACAATGAGATAAAAGGGAGAGAGAAAATACCGCTTAATAAACACTTGAAAATGTGTGAGAGAGAATCCTATTCTGAGTGTTCTCTTAGCCTAGCAAAACAGATTTATTTAGTTATGATAACTGTTTCCACAATGAATGTTAATGAGGATTTTTGTTTTCTATGGGCTCGCTCAAAATTCTGATCTCCGTCAATAGGTCTGGCTCTCCCACCTGGGTCAACCTGCCTTCCAGTCGTGTTTATTTGTCTTGAAGGCTTGGTGAAAATCCTTAATTCAGGTTACTAGGCAACCCTGCAGGTGAGAAAATATAATGTTTGGCTGACTCCACTTCTGAATGCATACAGTGGCCCAATGCCTTCAAAATAGACTGCAAAGCATGTGCTGATAATTCTCTGTTACATTCTCTAAAGGCGAGGTCAGAAGAAAATTAATTGATGCTGAAAATAATGACAGAAGGAGAGGCACCACTGAGACTTGGTGTGACTGGCATGTGATAATGTTAGCAAGAATCTCAGCATGTGACTGGACAGTGTGATGAAAAATATACCCTGTGAGAGGGAAAAACAAGTTACAAAACTTAATTAGTTTTTGACACTTCTTCATAAGTTATTATCTTTTCATTTGGAACATTGCCTTGGGACATCAATACACAAGAAGAAATGAAACATTCTTATTGTAAATATGAAAGAAAGATGACTTTATATGGTGCCTCTTCTTTTTACATGTCCTTTTGAATAAACAAAATACACTCTGCAGGCGAAAGGATATGAGAGAGGATGAGGCAAATGTACCTGCTCTAAGTGTGACACCGTCTTAGTCAATGTGTGATTCCATCATGATGGATTATGCAATTTTGACTTTAAAGAAATGAGGTGGCATCCAAATCAAATGTGGTCAAAATAAGGCTCTTGGATGGGAAGTAGTCAAATTATATCCCCTATTGCAATAATGGTTCCTGTACAGCAAATGTATTTTTAATTCCTTTCCACTAAGGTTATACCTAGAAGTAATTCACACTGATTACTAAATAACCCTTGCGAGTTGCTTTGTCTTTTGAATTTTAAAAAATACACTTGCCATGAGCAATGAATTTCATAAACCAGCAGCTCTCATGCTTGATGAATCATTCTTATTTTATGCAGTGCTGTGTGATAGAGAACTGAGATAAAATATTCTATCCACAAGCTATTCGGTACAATTTATCATCAGCGGCTCACTAGTCCAGTGATAATACCTGGCTTGCAGATTGTAATGATCAGATTCTGTTTTTATTTCAAACAGGAGCAATTCCGAATACCAGAGTTTTTAATTTACATACATTAGTGAGGTTCAAATGTGGCAATAGCTACAAGCAAATTCACTTGCACACTGAATGCTCGCCTTGCATAATGGGTTCCCTTTAGCAATTACTCACCAGTGAAGTACCCAGATAAAAATGAAAACAAAGAGAAAAAAGGAAAATCACGATACATACACCATAGTGTGGACCAGGATAATTACTGAACCACAGTGAAGGTCACGTTTATGTCTGTTTTAGTAATGATTTCATGTACTCTTCCTCTGTATTGAATTCCTAATGCAATCTTCTTTCTATTCTACGGTGCTATATTCTTTTTTACCTGTGAATTTTTAAAGTTTCAATACTGGCTTACTACTATACAAAAATGGCAACACATTCCTATTAATAGAAATGATTACTGATAACATTTTAAATGACTAAAATATGGCAACATTTGCTTAATACACTAATCTCACGCGCACGCGCACACATGCCCTCCAAAACTCCACAGATTACATCAGGTCAAACATTTAGTAAAACCGACAGGCTTATAATAAAATACCTCTTATAGTTACATCACTTTCACACTGACCACAGTATTGAGCTTGAATTCCCAGCAGCATCATTACTAGACATTTTCTGCCACCTTTCTGAATCTGAAAAGCTTCCTACATTTAGTGAAGATTAGGTAATGCTACATCCAATCAATAGCAGCTATCAATTCTATACCTTGTTCAGTAGAACAAGTTGATTAAAGTAAAAAGGCTGACTAAATATTGTCTAAAACTAGATATTTCTAGATTTTCTCAGACACTAAAAAACACTCAGATTATGATATTCACAATGAGACCTACTCATCTGCCATAATATTATTTAAAATAATATTATTTAAAAACCAGCTACAGAGGCCCACGTGTAGAACAGGAGCTTGATGTCCATTCTGCATTTCTAGACACAAGATTGTTTATGATATAATATTATAGTCATACAAATGGAATTTTTAAAAAAGTTTATCAGCAGTTTTCTAAAAATGCCTGTTTATCAGCGACATCAGTGTTATTCTAAAGAAATCATAACACTGTCTCTGGAAAAAGTTATTTCCAAATTCATGTATTAGGTCCAACTGAGTGAGGTCCAATTTCCAGACCTGAGCAAACTGTGTAATACCACCAGTACTGCTCCTAGGACAAGCCACATTCAGAAGACATAGATGGATTGAACTTAGGACAAAAATAGGTGGCTTGGCTGATCTCTTGGTGCCCATAAATGGTAGAGATGCTGCGGTCATAGTGGTTTCTGGTTGCCTCTTCATGAAACAGTCCTAGACGTGGCCACTTTCAATTAGAAGAGATTCAATCTTTTTTCCCAGGGTTACAAGACACAGTCATACATTGCCTTTTATTAGAAATCATTCAATGAACCAGTGCAGGGACTCATATAAAATAAAAAAAATGGGTAGGATGAGAAATCAGAAAATGAAAACAAACAAACAAAACCCCCAAATTCCTCTATATTTAAAGTGCTGCAGAGTGTGGTAAAACAGTCTGTCTTTTCTCTCCCCAGTTACGGAAACATTATCAAGAGGAGTGACAAAAACTCTCTCTTTTTTTTTTGAAGTTACAAATAAGAAATTGGACATTTCAAGTTTTCAGACCTACCCAGGGTTCCGGTTTTCAAACTCTCCAGGGCAGTGTGGTCAGACAGCCACCGCTGGTTCTAGTCCTTCCAGCCAGCACTCGACCACTGGAGGATTACGGTCTATTTGCTTAAACACACTGTTGCTCATCTCAACTATCCCAAAGCCCAGCTGAAAGTGTGGGGATCATGGGAATTAAGAACACAAGACAAATCCTGGGATACATTTGAAAGCCCAAAGGATAGGCCTTGATCCTTCACAGACAATTTAGGTCTATAATACAGGACCCAAAATACAGATTTTATTGTTACAGTAGAGAGTTTTTAGAAAATGAGCTTCCTTGAAGTTATTCTGTAATGAAAAACCCCAGATCATATTGTAAGTATGTATCTACCAAATGTCTGTATCTATATAGAGATATCATCATCAGTTATGTCTTCTTTATTCTAACATGATGTCATTTCTATAAATTTAATATGTATGTGATAGTCAGCTGTTTTACCTAAGCTGTGTAAAGTGATGTAATTTCTGTAAACTTTCTATTTTTCAAAATCGTTTTCATTATTTCCTCACATAAGCTGTTCTGGCACGTCAGTTGACATGCTTACCTACCCTATCTTCACTTTAAAATTTAGGCTCCCAGACTTTGACAATTCCACAATCATCTCCAAATATCCTTTCTATAAATAGTATTTCTCTCCCGCTTCAAGTTCCCATGCAAAACTCTCCAGGACTTTTGGCCCTTCCAATCCTTTGAATCCCTCCTTTTCTAAAGGTTTCAATACCTGTAATGAAACTTTTAATCAGTTCTCACATGGTGCTTAGAATAGCCCTTGGTGTGTATTCCATGAAAACTGAATGATAAACCTTTAACTAACAAAACAAGAAAGGATGAAACAATCCAGGGAAACTTGGAAGACAGTGACTAATATTTCATTTAAATATCTGAGTGAGTTACTGTTGTTATGATGATCAAGAAGACTTAAAATTAACATGGCTATTCTTTTCTATAGTAACTATTTTACTCTTTTCCTACATTGTCAAATGAAAGAATGCCTTTACTTTCCAAACTCAGACTTTGATTTGTATTTAATCATTTGTCCTTCTGTTATCAGGTGTAATTACAGTGGAGAAGAAATGAAACAGCTGGAGTTGCATCGTCTCTCCATTTTCCCTGGGACTTGAAAAGTCTGCTTATATGATTTCTTGTTGAGGAAGCTGCTACTTTGCACTTGAGTCTCTGCTAGCAGCCTGACAGCTGAGCCAGAGACAACATGACTGAAAATATCTACCGAGATGGCCTTTAACTGCGGAGAGGCCTGATTTGTCCACCAAAAGGGAAGACTGACAGGCCCGCAGCATTCTCCATCTCTTTCCGTTTTAATTAGATTTGAAGAAGTTTGATAGGATTTTTTTTTTTTTGCTAGTTATATAATCACATAAAATATATTTATAAAATACTATCTTTAAGTAAAACTACAAATCTGTATTTAATTCTTCTTTTTTGAGCAGATGGTTTTGTACTTAGGTTAAACTAGAAATTGGGTTCTAAAAAAAAAATAATAGGGAGTGTTAAGATGAGAAGGAGGGAATGATTACGGTTCCGTCCCTGAAGAGAACACCTCTGCAGTTCGTTTTTATCATCTAGGGTGTATAGAGAGGTTACAGGTTATGGTACTGAGTCTGTTGCTGTTCATAAATCCTAAAGGCCAAAACTTGTAACTTAACAACAGGGGGACACATTGCCACAAAGCAGAAGAAATCTACGGTCATACATGAAAGAAAACTCTTCCCGGATTCGTTACGCAGAAACCTCTTCTCACATGTGAAATGTATGGGAACCTCTTGAGAACAAGAAGCTGACACAAAATCTGCCTGAATGACAACAACCAAAACCTCTTTGTATATTTTCAGCTGAAAATTTGAAAAATCATGCATTTATCTAACATAATTGCAGAAAATGCTAATCTTCCAGCTATAGCCGCACAAAAGTATTTCCAAGTCAAAAAATTATTATTAAAATTAATGAAAGAAGATGCTTAAATTTGATTCTTTCCATGACAACTTTAGTTCCATGTAAGTATTTATAGCTGAGCCATAAACCTGTGAAATGTGCTTTCAGTAGAAATAAGAGAGACATCACTATAATAGAGAAAAGAACTCTGTTAATGTAAAATACTTAAAATGCTGGTTGGGTTTATGAGTCAGAAAAGAAAGGTCCAGTGGGCATCAGGTCAGATTTTCCTATTCAAGAAGATCAATTTTAAGTGGGATGCATTAATTACTTCGACAGTGACTTTTAAAGAGCTTTCTTAATCAAAATAGTCTCATGTACTCATAAGTATCACCCCATTTTCTCCTTATTTATTATTTTTATTTCAGTGTACAGTTGATTCTTCCTTACTATTACCACCAAGATTATTGTTTAAAACAAATAAAGGAATGAAAGAGGGAAAAAAGGAAAGAGAAAAGACGGAAAGGACAGAAAAGGAAGGAAAAGAAAAGAAAAAGAAACAAAATGAAATTACAGGCCAACCTCTTTTTAATATTCTTTTTACATGATTACTCTTTTAAATGAGTCTACCAAAAATGGTAACTACACTAAACTAACTTGTGTTTTAGGACTTCTGATTCTAGAAAAGGTGGGTAAAGTAAAATCATTTTTTATAGTAGCCAATATCCTCCCTAAAACTTATCTATTAGAATTATGGAAGGCAAAAGCAAATCCATGTATGTTTCTTAAAATGATCCTATCTTCTGAAGATATGCATTTGCATTGAAGACCACTCTGTTTACAATCTGAAATCAAGTAGAAATTTTTAATGTCAAAATGGTTTATTTCACGTTTAAAAGCTGTCCTTGCAGTAAGAAAAATCGCTTTTAAAATTATTTGATAAAATCAACACATAGACATACATGGAATGATTTAACATAATATGAAGCACGTATAACTTGAGAAAACCTGTATACACGCCACCTCCAAGATTGGTTTTTTTCTTTTTTTCCTCAAAGGCAAACACAATCACTACTTCACCCCTAATAAAAGGCAGAGGAAACGTGGAAATGTTCCTTAGGAGGTGACCGTAATTCCTTCTCGTTCTGTGCCTCATTCAATGCCTCACGTGAGGCGGAAGCTGCAGAATGATGCCCATTGTGATCCTGTGGTTACAGTGTCCGCGAGTCGGGACAAGTTATTAGGTCAGACACTGACTTCCTCAGTAGAAAGATGATGTGTTCTCCTTTGTGCTCTATTCAGTAATGGCTAGAGTCATTGCTAATTAAGGCCCTGCGGCCATGTGGTTCCAGAGAGGTCAGGGACTTCTTTCTGACACCTAAACAGTGCTCAACTCAAAGGAACTGCCCCTAATCTGAAATGATGTGATGTAGAGCTGGCCTTTCAGATTCACCATATATTTAGAGGAAAATGACAGTTAATGGCAGGGGTGTCAAAAAAGAGCAGATGGAGAAGCTAGGAGAAATGTCACTCTGTGGCTAAGTTTACCTGCAATTAGTTACTCTACTTAAGAACCAGTAGACAATAGAGCCGTGGGCACCTTGTTACAACTTTGGTATTCCTAAAATGTGAAGAAATGTGAAGAAGAAATCTGCATCAGGCAGTCCCTGGGATAAATAACTTCTGACAAACCGAGAACCGTTTGCTTAAGGATCTCTCTAATGCCAGACCTTCCTTTCACCAGGAAACATTATTTTGTCCAGTGGTCTTCCAGAATGATTAAACCATAATCTTTATTAGTGGTTATATTAATAATAACAAAAATAATAAATTCGAATAAAGAGACCACTCTGTTAAATTTCTTATTGGGAATAAACCATTGTGGTAATTAATCTTGGAGTCATTTTCCTTTGTCCCTTGAGGCGCGGAACCTGCGAAACCAAAGCAATATTCAAAAGAGAAACCAAGATTTATTGTCAGTTTTAATAGACACCTGCACAGCTTACTAATTACTTCAGAACTGTAAAGTCTGTTGGCATGAATCCATCCCTTGCTTTCTTTTTATCCTCTCAACCACCCCCAATGCATACACACACCAGTGACCCACCTGCACGCCATGAATTGACACTGTATTTACCTCAGGATTTTTTGTTGCTGTTATAGAATCAGTTGTCACAATAGAACAGCTGAGGTTGGACCAGAGCTCTGATGTTAAAACATTAGGTTTCAGAAGTGTTTGTAACTGATTCTAAAAACTTCTCCCAGAGCAAATGAACATATGTCATCACCTTTGTAACCAAGGCCCAAAATCCCTTGAAAAAACACAATTCAAATCTGAAAATTTTATCTGTGGATTTAAAGGTTTCATGGTTATATAGTTAAAACTCAGACATTAAAATCATGGTGCATATTCATGTATAATGGGCTATATATTAAGCAGTGCAAGGTTTTGATGTAAAAGAGAAAGTTTTCATAATATAATGTACAATTTTAACACATACGGAATCTTGTACATTGCAACATCAAGTAAAACATTACTTATCATATAATTTTAGAGGTTAGATTTACACCACATCCATAATTTCACAAATGAGGGAATAGAATCCTTGAGACGTTAGGTGATTTTCCACGATAATAGTAAGACAGGTTAAAATCCTCTTTTCTATGTATTTATATAGTGGGGTGACTTTTCTTCCTTTCTCTGCCACCTTGTCGTCCTTAAATAAGTTCAGGACTTCACATAAAAAATAAAATGTTCCAGCATTGAAATATAGTAAAAATATCTGCACACCGAAAAATATGTCCTTAAATTTGCTGTGCAGTTATGATGTTAATATTACTTATAAATACTTTATTAAACCATATATAAATGTTTCCATTTATCTAAACAGTTTTGTACATTAAAACCCAAACCAGGTACTTTAAAACATAAGAAAGTCAGAGTGTTTTCCCACCAAATTTACTTAAATGCATCAGACTAATGGTCATCTTTGAAACAACTCATGCTGCAGGCCGCCCCATCAGCTGTGAAGGTATGCACTAGACACCCAAAGTGGCCAGATCTGGCAGTGCTAGGTAATTTGTACACAAAGTGAAAGAAGAATTTATAAAGTAAGATTCTCACAACTCCTGAAATTCAGAAAAATACCTGGATGACTGAAAAGTACTCCAATCAATAGCAAGGAAAAGACTTATGTTTACTCAACGAGAAAGTGGGGAATCGTTTTGTGCTGTTTTTAATCAAAAAATTTTTCAGTCTGTTTCTGACTTGTCTTTGTCTTAGCAAGTTGGAATAAAATATTAATAAGAACTTGTCTAGAAATTTTTGCTTTAATTCTAGTAAGAAACAGTCTACCAAAAAGAAAACTTCAACATGTGGGCTTCTCGGCCCCTTTACAAATTCTTCTCTGGTTGAGTGGCTGTTACTCAACCAAGGCAGACCCTAGTAATCCACCCTCCTGTGCTCAGGCAAGTCTGGAAGGAAACCCAGACTTTGCCCCTGGGAACCTAAAAGGGAGCAAGCTTCTGCAACTGAATTATTCCAATTTGGGGATTATGCTGCTGAATTTAAAATGGAGCTGTCCTTTACATCACAAAAAAATACCAAATGGCCAAGAAAATGATAACTAATGAGACTGGTTCAACAAGTCCCCAAAACTTGGAGCCAGAGATATTTATTCCTTTCATAGAACATCGAACTTAATTCATTAGTAGAGAATTAAATATTGTCAGTGTTTTAGTTCTAAACTTTGTTTTCAAAGTTTTATCTCAAGCTAAAATTTCATTATATGGAAAATTTTGAAAAACTGTAATATTTCCAATGAAAAACATTTTTTTTTTTTACTTTTATATTTGAGCACTTTGGTTCAAATAATATCATTTTTAATAATAGTTAATTACTGTGACAATTGATAACAGTTAAGCATATGGGGTCATGTTGGATGAAAACCCTAGCTCCTTCATATCTGAACTGTGTGACTTTGTTGGATTATTTAATATGTATACCTCAGTTTCCTAGGATAAAAATCAGAGATAGTAATAATTTACTCCTCAATTTGGCTATGATGAAGTTAAATGACATCACAGTGCCTGACAAAGAGTAAGCAATCAATAAATCATGATTTATTATTATTCGAAAAAGTCTTGAACAACTTTTATTGTAAAGTGTACTTTCTCAACCACTTAACTATATATAAATAATTTATAAAAATTTATGCAGATATATAGATCAATTTTTCCAGGCATTTCAATATGCAATATAGAAAAGCATCAATAGAACAACTCATATATTTTTACATAAGTTATAAAGTAATAAGGAAGAAAATATTTTAGAAGTTGCTGACATGTCACACAAAATCAAATCTGAAAGAAAGCAAATATTGCACATTTGTGAAATTGAAATATTTATTTACATAGCAAACTGTAATGTCTTAGAAGATGCTGTTGTGCATTAAAATTTGAAAAATTATTTTTCTAAATGCATATGCACATATATTTACATATTTATATGACAGGCTACAAAGACACTAATGGAACAGGCTATTATTTCTAAAATAATTTAACACTATTTTCAGTTCCATTAATAGCATATAAATTAAACTTTTAAAACCCTACAAAAACAAATCAAGATAATTCAGATCTCAAATCCACAAATTGAAATGGAGATTTGATAATTATCTAACTAATTTGATTAATGGAGATGAATAAACTAGGTAATTCTGACCCATGGATATATGTTGATCCTGAAATGCTTACTTTGACTGTGTAAATCAATTTAAACTGGTTAAATGCTAAATGTACTGTCTTCACAGCATAAAGTGAAAATGAGATGCTGCAGTCATTTAGTTATCTTTATTAATGCAGAAAGCTAAAAACAATTGCCTACCATGATATGCACATATTTATTTCCTGACACAATATTGTTTTTGCACAACACGGATATAGTCTAAGGCTCACTCATTATCCTTGGTAATTTTGCTCTGTGATTCCCCATTAGAGCACTTCATACAAATGTTTCTTTCAAATTGCTCTATTATGTCATAATCAAAAGACGGAATTTAGCCAAAATGTTTGTTTACCATCTTGTAGACAGTCAAAACAGTCTGTTAGTACACTCTTTGATATTAATTCCTACTCATACAGGAGTGGATTTTGGCCAAGAAGCTTGATTGCTCTTTTGAGGACTTTTACAATCACGTGTTAGTTTAGTCTTACATGAGCCAACAGCCATGTAATAATGGAAGTCACTTAATTCTTTGTCTGATTTCTTTGTCTACCCACGTAATGACAGATAAATGCTTTGGTTGCAAACTTCGCAGAATACAAAATAACACACTGGTGTGAAATAAATGTTTCCATCAATTACTTTAATTGGAGTATCCAATTTAATCATCTAGGAAATTTTGACAGTATGCTAAAATAATCTGATCAGTTCTATCAAAAAGTAAGCAGCATGGTAACAATGATCAGGTTAAACAATTTATTTACTATGGTCCAGACCCCAGACCCTCACTTTGAATATTTCATTTTTTCCTTTGTATAAAAAGAGCCCAAAACCTGGCTTTTTATATCAAAACAAGATTATTTTATTTGATATTGTATACGTCTTATAATAAGTGACTGTGCGCAGCACAGATTTGGAAAAAATTCAGTTTTCAACCAGTCAGCATTACATGTCTCTGGATACCCAAAAATGGCATTTTAGTGTCCAAAATCAACTTGACCAAAACTAATCCAGAAACCATTGGTGTCAATCCACCAGAGTCTCTTCTATAAATTGAATAGCATGGAAGAAGCAGGAGACATATTATAAAAAAACAGAATCTAGACTGAGAGCCAAGGGGCAAGATGAAAACAGGTAAATTAATAATCAAGAATAAAATTCAATATGTAATTGAGTGCTAAATTGTACACTAAAGCAAGTACTAGAGAAGATCACTGATGAGGGACATATATCAATACGGGCTGCAGTTTTGAGGAAAAGGTGGATGAATGGTACCTACAAAAATATACAAGAATGTTAAGGAGGAAGTAATGGTGCTTCTGGAAATATAGACAACACAAGAGAAGAATCTGGGAAGATTAGGGGCATATGGTTCATGCTGGAAAGGAAATAAGGAACAATTAAAATTTCCTAATGAGGGATGACTCTGTTACTGTCCAACCTAGTATCTTCCCTTCATAATAGGATTCCGAACTCTTCAGGTCTCCACTATCTCTGATAGTCACTACTTGTGTAACTATCAGGCAAGTTATTTAACTTGAAAGTATTCAGTTTCCTCATTTGTAAAACGAGAAACATGATGGTACCACTTGCTTACTATTTCTGTGAAGAATAATTGAGCTTATAAAGTACTTAGTGATTGGTATAGAGAGATTTTTAGTAAAGGTCTACTGTCATCAACATCATCATCACCTTTACTATTAATCATTAACAATCTTTTCCTAAGCCTAGTTCATGCTTACAGTCATGTATTTCCATCTTGCTTCCTAATCATGTACCTTGTGTCTCAGCCAAACTGCACTACTGACCTCTCCAACATACTCTGTGGTTTTCAAACTCAGAGCCTTTGCTTACCATGTTTTACTTCATCTGGAGTATCATTACCTAACCACTTCCTTCTGATGAAATCCTGCCCGTACTTTAAGGATCTCTCATCCTATAGTCATCCAATTTGTTTCAGATTTATGTATTAGCTACACTGCCTGGGTTCTCACAACCCTGTTTTTACTCATAACACTTGATCACATTAATTACATTTTCCCCTTAACCTATACACTGGAATGCAAACACATTTTTTGTTGGGGCCTTGTCCAGTAGTATGCCAAGAAGTCATTAAATCTTTGCTGAATCAAAAACAATACAAAACAGTTAGAATATGGGATATAGAACATGCCTTTATACGTAGTGATTATGTTATGTGTAAGAAAAGAGATTGTATAACCCTGAGTTAACAGATTTGACTCCCCACCTATGGCAAAATAAATATGGTCATTTGATCTTCCCAGAAAATGACAGCAATCATGCTATGACTAGTTACTGCCAATAAATCTCATGCTTTGAGCTGTTCTTCCTCATGGTGAATGAACAGCCCTGAACCTCCCCTCTCAAAAGTGCTGTGATCGATGGCATACTTTTGCCAAGGGACTTCTGATTTTCAAATTGCAATCAGTGATCCCTGCCCAAAGTTCCACTTGTGGGAACTCAATTAATTTAGATTTTTTTTTTGTTTTTACTTTGTGATATAATGATGTCATTATTACATGTTACATAAAAACTTAGCTGGGAGTATGGAATATTATTTTATATATTTTGTATCATTTAGGGCTTAGTTATCAGGAGATAGTAAAACAAAAGCCGGTACATAGTATGGATTCTAAAAGACATCACTATTAAAATATTAAAATTTTCAAAATTCAACACATTTGACTTGGTTACTATTTACTATATGACATTACCTTGTGTCTTATCAAAGCTAATATCCTCAAAAAATTTTCTACTGAACTACATGTTATAAGCTCACATCATGTCTTTATCCAAAATGCTCAAAAAGTACAATTCATGGTCCCCAATATCTGACTTCACATCAGGTACTCCACATGAAACGACCCTGTATATTGGTAGTAGTTTTCCCAGACTAGTGGAACAAAAGGGAGAAGAGAAGGACAAACAGTATTTGGTCACTGCTTTTGAATGGTAGGGGGTTGTCATGGAAATGCTTTCTATTTTATTGAAAATTGTCTCATAATGTCTGTTCTTTCCCTATGGAGTGTTAAAAGTATGGATTCTGGAGTCAGACTGTTTTTCAAATGCCAGCTCTATCACTGCAATGATGAAGCTGTGTAAATTTGTAAATAAACTTTACCTCTCTAAGCTTCAGTTTCTTAATCTGTAAAATAAGAATAATAGTAGGACCTGCATCTTAGGGTTGTTTAGAGAATTACTTGAGTTGAGGAAATCAAGGGCAAACCAATATTTGCTTTTGTTATTGCTCTCAGTGACCCAATTCAGATTCAGAGTCAGAATCGGAACTGAGTATCTGGCAATAGGTAACCAGTTTAGTAGCAAAGGACATATACAAAGAAACTTCGAGGACATTCAAGCCAAACAACCATTTGCATCTGAACTACCTACATAATTGAGAAAAACATGCCACCTTAGTCTAAATTCTTTGAAAAATTGCCTGAATTCTCCACTTCACTTGGCAACTACAGACAGGGTTTTAATGTCCAGTATCCACTGAAAAGTCTTTGTATTTCAAATAAAAATAATAGCTGCTGTCAAGTATGTTAATGTCTATAATCATTGTAATTTTTGTAAATTATAACTGTCAGTGGTCAAAAACCTACCCAATGAAAACATAAGGTAACAATTTAGCCTTTATACTACTATTCTCGGAAAAGAAGAGCCACTTGTAGGAAACTTAAGTAGGAAGGCAAATTTATGACATTTATCCTAAAAATAGGGTTTTCTCCCCTGTCTCCCAATGTGATTATTTCTAAGGTAATACTTGCTGGCAAATATCTGTAGCCAAAATTTTACCAGTGTTTTCGATTTCCATTATAGGGTGATGACACACAATGCTACATTAGCTTCTGTAGACAACACAAGGTATATTCAAAATATCTAGAACACCATAAAACCATTTTCACTAATATACAGATTTTCAACCATGTTGCTGAGCCATATGAATAAAATTCATTTGATTCAGTGTGGTATAGTCTCATTAACATTACAATTTTCATTACAGAAAATCACTCTGGAGAGATACAGCTTTACATTATAAATTTATGTAAATAAAATTATATTTTTGGCCCTGATTAAAAATTATGTTAGTCTGGATTAACATGAGTATTAAAATTTCATCAGATATTCCTAGATTAAAAGGTAGTACTAAATTTAAATATTTGCATTTATTAATAATGAAGAGAGCTGATTAATATTAACTGTGGGTTGTGCATTTCATATTTTTACCTTGTTAAACTTTGTCATTTTAATGACACCAACTCTGATGAAGTAAAAGAATATAGGTAGCCTAATTAGAATACATATTGGCACTTTCTGTTAAGATGCTGATAATGTGGGGGGTAAAGTAGAAACTAAAGCTGATCCAATATTTTATTACGTTTAAACATAGAAAAATTCACTTGAGAATGATTTTTTTATTTTTGGAAGAATAATTCTCATTGTGCCTAAGAATGGACCTTTGAAGGATGCTGTTTTTGTTCATTATAGGTCTCTTGGATGCTTAAATAAGTCTTAGGCTTTAAGTCTAAAAGTAACCCTGCAGTGTTCCTGCTGTATATTCTAACTATCCTCAAAATAATTACAGAGTGGAACTTGACTTTCATTCATGGGTATCTATTCCATTGTGTGAAGAGAAAAAGAAAATGGCGCCCCACACATTAGCACATCACCCATGGCCACAGCAATGACAAGACAGATTAGGATGTATATTAAATCTCACACATGACTGCCTTTCTGTATCAAGGTAAAAAATACTTGCTCTTACATACATTAGGGACCAGTGTTGTTCTGACATCTACATTAATATTGACAGCATATCAACTTTTTTTTTTTTTTACATTTACTGAGTCAATAACTAGGTTAAACCTGGTACAACTTAGACAACAGAAATGACAAAAAATATTAAGCAAGCAGCCTCATTTTCTAACATCTAAAAAATTTTAACCCCCAAATAGTGCTGAGCTTTTATGAATTATCAATCCTACAGCAATATATCAACTGGCATACACAGCTGTGACTTGGTAATCTAATCTTTTTTGTCAAACAAGAAATTTGGTGGATAAAGAATGGTTCTAGAGAAAGAAAATCCTGCACAGACAATAACATAAGTATTAAATGCATAGGAAACTGACTATTTTTAAAAAGCTGGATTACCATCATTATATCACTTCACTTTCTTTACATTATTTTCACAGACAAGAGGAAATTGCTATGTACTAATTATGCCTCAAAATAACCACAGATGAGAAAAACGCATAAAGTTTACAAAAATGGGAAATACCCAGTTGCTTAATCTGTTTAAGATTTTTTTAAAACATATTTATTTGTATTTACAATGTTGAGAATTGGAAACCCCATATAAAATGGGTTAGAGAAAAAAAGTCATTATTTACTTTGTTTTAAAATATCACAAAACTAAGCAAAAACTCATCTTTATTTCAAGGCAATATCTTGGTTTAATTAATAATTAAATGTTGTTTTCCAATGATGGCTATTTTATACTTTGCATTGAAATATGTTAGCTTTACTATTATTCTCAAAGATACTATAGTGCTTTTAAAGTGCACACTTATTTTATATACATTTCAAAATAATACTGTGAAATAAAACATTTACTTTTCCTAGCCTCACAGTATCAAGGAATAAGGAGAGATATAAAAAAATCAATATTAAAAAGAAAGAAAGAAAACAATACTGAGACCTGTTATTTTTCTAAAGCTTACATTCAAATGGTTAGCATATCAATCTTAGTAGTTAAGCTGTTGTTGCAAGCATCTTGGAGCACCGTCATTCAGGAGAAACAAAATCATGAAGCAACCAAGCAAAGTTCTTTTGATTTTAAATGCTTCATGCAACAACACCTCAAGTTCTGTTCCTCTCCAAAGTCAGATGAGCTTTCATTATAAAACATGCCTTTGATAAAAGACTGCCTTTCTCCCATTTCCAGCACTCTGTGGAAGATGATTCAGGTTAAAGTGATGTTCTTAGTAATAATTATCTCTATAAGATTCATGCTATCATTTATTTAAGTCCTGGAAAATGACGCTATTTCATGAGGCCATGACAAAATTGTTTCCATGATTATAAGCCCTTCCATCAGGCAACCCTACTGGTAAACAACGGCAGGAATAAGACGACTTTCTATGCTCTTCTACTAATGCTGTGCTAGCCTCTTTTAGCAAGATATTTGTAAAAGAAAAGATATAGAGAAATGCCCAGCATAAAAGATTCACTTACATTCTAGTGCTTGAGATGTTTACAGCATTAAAACTGTTTATTAACATCAATAGAGTCCCTGAAAAAGTTAAAGGTTCATTTCAACAAGCAATGAAACTATCATGATTATGAGAGACACACATTCTGTCCTACTCCAGGGGTTGTTTCTATGCTTAACTTAGTGATGTAAAATTAACAATTTTCATAAACAGATGATCTTTAGGATAATGGCTTGTACTTTTTAATTTCCTTTTTGGCAGTACCTCATGCCAAATGTCAGTAATGTCCATAGTCTTCATTGGAAGTTGTCTGATATTATTGGGATGTTTTGTGCAGATATCCAGTTGTTTCTCAGTATTATAAATGGAAAGCAGAGAAGTTTAAGAAGATACAGAAAGATAAAAATTTAATATACTAAATCAAGGGAAAATGAATCCCTATCAAATTCTAAGATTAAAAATTTAAGGCTTAAAGTGTTCACTATTTCTGTTCATCTCCCCTATATTGCTATCTTTAAGTAGCAATGAAATCATTAAATACTCTCACAGAAAACATCTTTTGTTCCTAAACCTTATTCTTAACAAGGAGTAAGTGATGCTCCATTTATAACATTTTCACTTCGTAGAGTCCACATGTGGCCGTGTACTAGCTTAGCCAGACAGAGTGTACATTTCAAAAAAACTAAACCTCATAAATCTCCAGAAATTCCTCACATCTATTATGTTTACCTTCTGCTGCTGATGAGCCTGTTGGGCTCTGTACAGAGGAAATTACAAGCGCTCCAGAAGATTTGGCAAGAAGATGCTAGAAGAAACAATGGGCAAAAAAAAAAAAAAAAAAAAAAAAATCTTAACTGAAGCATCAGATCCAGCTTTGGCTACCATTTACATATTTGAGATTACAGCTAGTAAAATGGAAATTCCATTGAAATGGAATAAATTGTTTTCTGAAATCCCTATCTGATGACCATTGGTGATGTCTGAAATTAAACATATTAAGCTACACTCAATATACTTTATGGAATTCAACTGAAGACTAACATTCTTATTGAAAAATCTGTCTGCTTATACAATTTTCTAACTAGGAACCAAGGTACTTATATCCACCTAAAACTTTTACTCCTAGCCTTGTGACTGCTTTCCTATTAATCTATATTACCAAACAAATCTCTCTTGACTTAATAGATGTTTGGAGGCTGTTGTAACAGCTGCTAGCTAGTAAGGAAACACCAGTTGAAATATTTTATAGTCACACATTTAAATATCACTGGAAATTTGCTTATCGTTGATGCCAAGGGAAATGCTTATGTTTAAGGTATATCCTGCATAGTGACAAAAATTCACTAGGTCAAAAAATCTTCCACTCAAATTATGTATACACAATGGCCAACACAATCAAATGAAAAGTCAAAAAGAGCCTAACCACCAGGCTTGTTTGTTCTTTTGTATTTCTTGGCTCATTCTAAATACCGTTTTTACCACCAAGTTGATTGGTTATTTTGTCATTTTCAAAACATAGTCTTATAATCCATG
Source organism: Cynocephalus volans (assembly GCF_027409185.1). Classification (NCBI taxonomy): domain Eukaryota; kingdom Metazoa; phylum Chordata; class Mammalia; order Dermoptera; family Cynocephalidae; genus Cynocephalus; species Cynocephalus volans. The sequence continues at coordinate 33,009,294 of NC_084474.1, read as the reverse complement.
CAAAAAAATTGTTTTAAAGAAAACTTACTCTTGTGCTGAAAAAGAACTTTATATACTTAAAGTTTGTGAAACACATAATTGCTATCTGCTACTACATTTCAGTCACTATAAAGATGCACATTAATAACTAATAATGTACAGATTCGTTTAACAGGAATTACTCTAGAAATAAAGTTGGAGGTAAAAGCTACCCCAAGGGAACAAACAGAAGAAAGCAAAACAACAAAAACCACGGGACAAATGTCAGTAGGCTACAACTCTATTTAAAAAGTGAAATTCACAATTCAACATATCTTAGCTAAAAGAAAAGTCGTGAAGTAATCAATTAGCCTCAACCACACAACTTACTAAATCAGCAGATACTCATATTTATCAAGATTTGGCCCATGCACATATCTGATGTACTAACCATTTACCTCCTCCTGCACAATTCCCTAGCTGTTAAAATCATCTAGAAATAGGTAAAGCAAGGTCCTATACAAAGTCGATCCAAGTAAAGAAAAACGTTCTATTATTATAAAACCAAATCTAGTAAGAAAGAAACTTCATATGAATATGCCCTACTTCAGATTGGAAAGAAGCACAATAAGATTGATCCAATGCTTTCCACAGAAAGCCATAGCTGATTATTGCCAGTAAACTACCCCTTGAGTTGTGCTATTTCATCAGTGCTGTCTATCTTTAACTATATCTACAAAAAGTGTTTGTTAAACTCATATCTATTCTTATCTGTGAAAATCACTACAGTGACTTTACAATGTTTAGTTCTACATGCCTTTAGAATTGTTTGGCATTTAGCCAAAACAGAGCTTGAGAAGGCCAGATAAGAGCCAACTGTTAAAAAGAAATTAGAAAAAGAAATTTCCATTCTAATGAATAAAAACTGCTAAACCAAGCAGCGTTAGCAAGGGAC
>NC_084474.1:32940881-33003381 GCF_027409185.1 Cynocephalus volans | reverse complement strand
AGAAGAAAGCTTTTTTGGCACAGAGTCAGGGTCATTAATTACTGCTATCTTTGTTTCTTTCTGTAAAGAGAACTCCACTGACTTGTTGGGTTACTTACCAGCCTACATTTTCTATCCTCCCGTTCCCGTTCCCATTCATTTCCAAGTGGGACTTGATTAAGCAGTTTACCAATTACTTCCATCAGTTCTAGGTAAAAAGCATTTACACAATCTTAAGTCTCAAAAAACCTTTCTCATTAGTGGTTTGGGGTACAGTAATAATAATATATTTGTCTAGTAAGTTATCAAGCAGCTGAATTCCTGCACGGATTTCTGCATTTAAATATAACTATCTTCATATTTTTCACATCATTATCTATTCAACACACCTATTCATATTCTCCCAGCTTGTGACCTTGCCTTTTATAAAATGCTAATCAATTTTTAAGTTATTTACTTTACTCAGTGACACATAATTCTAGCTGGAAACACCCAATATTGTCTGATATCTCTTTAGCTAGGCACAAATTCTTACTGTTCCCAGATAAAATTGGCTGCCAATCACTGATAATATTTTGCAGACAACAATGAAAGATGTATAAAAGCAAAATTTTTCGGCAATTTGTTAATGTGCTTCATATATCTCTAAAATAAAGCCATTGCTATTTGGACCGCATACGAGAACCATTAACAAATCTTTTAAAATTTGTTATATTGTAAAAAAAAGTTTCAAACATATAAAATAATGCACAGACCTATTCTGAATATGTTATATATATATATTTCATTATGTATGTAAAAGTCAGGAAAATCATATACTTTTTTAAAAATCATGAATTTAAATTTGTGGTTTTTATGAGAAAGTATACTATTTTGAGATAATTTGCATTAAAGTATCTCTCTTAGAGTATATGTTTGTATATCTTCCTTAGGTTTTTACATCATTTCTCATTCTTCCATTTCATGGAAAAACAGCAAAAGCAAAACAACTTAGTTAAGATTCAGAAGCAAGAACGAAGTTGAATAATTGTTTCAAAAATCATGAAACATCTAAAATAGACTAAACTTAAATCAAGACAGATGGATTTCTGTCCCCCAATATGGTTAGAATTAGTCTTTGAACTTAATAACACCTATTTTTAAATCTGAATAAAATGGGTGGTAAAAACATTTACAAACCTGGGCAAATCCAATTACCAGAATCACCCATTTCTTCCTGATGAACATATGATATCATTTCAAAATATTTTTTTCCAGTAATCTCATAGTCACCTGCCATGAGTAACAGTCACAAATGTGTTACCATCAAATATGTGGCCATTTCAGACAAAAGGTCCTGAATGCCATAATGGGCACTCATCATTTTAATGATAATGCCTCGTCATTTTCTGATGATTTTCAGATGAGCAACTTCTGAGTCCAAAGTTTGGACTAGACTGTATTCTAGGGAAAGCCAAAACAGCCAGTGCTTTCATTCAGTCTGGTCCAAAAAATGGGCCATGTTGGAAGGAAGAGGAAAACTCTTAGTTTCACTGAATAATTGATTCTGTCATGTGTCACAGATAAAAATGGAATTTCTTCATTATTATCCTATTCTACTTATTAAACTTGAAAAAGAGGGTATAATTTTCTTCTGGTCCTCAATCAAAGCTCTAAACATCATTTCTAATCCACAGTAAAAGAAATAGATTTAAAAGTATAGAAGAAATAAATTAGATAATCAAATTTAACTCAGTTCATTTAAGAAAGTCAAAGTTTTCTAAACAGTAGTGAAATAATTTCCTACAAAGATCATTTCAAAGCCAAATACTAACGTGAAATTTATCTTCCAGTATTTAACAGAGAATTTGAAGGCTCCATTCTGCTACTCTTTGTGCTTTATCTTGTTTGTGTATTTTTCATATCACCCTAAAGAATACCAGGAGTACAAGGACTACCTTTTTCACCTCCAAACCACCGGTCAAAGTGCTAGAATAAAGTAAGCACTTAGGGATTGAATTAATTTAAACAAAGATATAGATGATATATGAATCTTAAATTCAGAACTGAACCAACTTGGTAATTAAGATTATACAACAAAAAGATATTATTTACAGATTTATATAATGATTCTGTGACATTTTAAATTACCCAATTATCCTATAGACCAATACTGCCCACCCCCATTAATCTAAATTTCTTACGAATATATCTGATTATAGTCTGAGTATGTTATGTTCTGAACCTGGATCTATCCTATACTAAACTTTTTCTAGATTGTCTGAGTGAATGTGAAATGCTTATATAGAGTTTGAGAAGTTAGTGAGAGCCATGTTTTCATTGTCCCTCAATTCCACAAATATTATGCTAAGCACTAGACAATTATGGTAAGCATTAGACAAGATACTGAAGGTCCAAAGAAGGCAAGTATTCCCCTCAGGGCATTCATGGCCTGAGGGAACAAGTCAGGAAACAAAATGAACAAATACAACCTAGAGTGGTAAGTTTCCCCTGGAAAGAAATATGAGATTCCATGTGGTAGAGGAAAGGCACCTCTGGGTCCCACTCCTTAAAGTAGTAATGCTAGAACTTGGCCCGGCAGGTCCTCCCAGAATCAGCCTTGTGGACAGCAGGTGGAAGGGCAGTCAAGGCAGATGGAACAGCAAGTATAACTTCTACAGGTAAGAGGAAGTGTGCCATAATTGATGAACTTAAGGAAAAGGCCGGAGAGAATAAGAAAGTGAAGCACATTGTACAGCAGGCTAAGACCGGACTTGGAACTGAATGATTTGGGAAGTCACTGAAAGCTGTTAAGTGGAAGTGGGATGAGATGAGCCTTCGTGGTTCAGAAAGACCACTGTAGCCACCGCGTGCTGCCTGGATTGGAAGCGGTCTGGCAGTCTGGCCCTTGCCTTCCATGAAGTCAGAGGAGAAGTACTGACACACCTCACCACTCTTCCTCCTCTTGGCCCCTGGCTTTCTCTACAACTCTCTTGATCCTCTTTCTCAGTCTCCCTTACCTGCCATTAATTATTTGTTTGTATCCACCAGAGTTTAGTACTAAACACCCTTAGTGAATTCCATTATCCATACACAGATGACTCCTAAATTTCTGTCTCTAACCCAGGTCTCTCTTCTGAGTTCTGAGTTCATTTACTATGAATGACATCTTGGCATATCCACTTGGATGTCTCACAACAACCCAAACACAAGTACAAAACTGAACTGATCCCCCTCCCTTTTTACTTGTCCTCCTCTCTTCCCCATAGTAACTAACTTGTATTGAGTTCTTTTCTATGTCTTACATGCACGCTTTCATTAAATCCCTTCAATACAGCCAGCAGAGTAGATACTAATCTGACCCTCCATTTAAGGGATGAGGGAACCAAAGTATGCAGAAATTCAACAACTTGCCCAAGGTCGCAGTGTCAGTGAGAGATACATCCAGGCTGAACACCTGCCCTCTTAACCACTACACCATATTTCTTCCTCAAGCCTTTCAGTAAGTGGCATGTCAAGTTCACCTGGTGGCTCATTCCAGAAATCTGGAAGTCAACTTTGCTGGTTCTTCTTCCTAACCACCTACATCAAAATTATCCCTCAATCCTAAATATGCCTTCTAACAATTTTTCAATCCATCAGCTTCTCTACATTTTACCACCATTTTTTGCCATCAACTCTCATTCTTTCTAATCAATTCATACAATATTCACAGGGTCTTAAATAAGCAATTTGAGTCATCAATTTGACAATTTGAAGAATATCTGCTGTGTGTTGTGCTTTGTTCTAGGAGCTAGAATTGCAGCAGTAAATAAAAGAAAGTCCCTGCCCTCACAGAGCCTAAATTCAAGAAGGGAAGAAGAAATGTAACACTCAAACATATAAACATATAATTTTAGTTAGTGATAAGGGCTGAAAAGGAAAATGAAGCAGAAGGGGAAGGCAGATGTGGTGGAGGAAGATTCTATTTAAGTATGCCTATCTAATAAATTCATACCCCTCCTTAATACTCTTCAATAGCTTTCCTTTTCTAGTAGGATAAAACTGAAAATTCTTAACATGACTCCAAACAGGGTGACCATATGGCTAGGCTTTCCCACAACCCTCCCAGTTTAACGCCCATTGCCCCTTCACTTTCAAAATATTTCAGTTTTGAAGATGAAGTTTACAGTCTTCATACCTAAGGCCCTCCCTGCATGATGGTGGCTTCAACCCAACTCCAGCTTTCGTTCATGCCTCCTCCTCAGTTGTTCACTTTACTCCAACTATCCTGATTTCAGTTCTTCTAAGCATAAGGTTTATTCCACGAGTAAAGCTTCCAGAATTCTCTCAGCCTTGAATGTTTCCTCCCCACTCCTTTGCCTGTCTTATCCTGGTCAGCCTCTAAATCAAAGCTTTTCAGCTTGAGTCTTTTTTTTTTTTTTTCCCTTCTTCTTAAGAAATCTGCCCTGTTTCTTTCCTTGTTGTATTCTGTATTTTTTTCTTTGGAACATTTATCTCACCACTAATTAAATATTAGTATAATTGACTGACAGACATCTGTCTTCTCCACCAAAGTGTAAGCTTCATGAGGGCATGGACTGATTCTTAATTGTTTATTCCTTTTCTCCTTTACCTATGTAATGCCCAGCATACAGCACTATGCTCAATAAATATGGTCAGAAAGAATAATAGTAAGGTCCAACTCCTAGCAAGCAAGAGAGTAGAAGTGGCCAACGTACTAAAGAGTTAATCAGTCCATAATATTTGATAGAACTTCTTGACTGATTGAATGTAGCGGAGGGCAGTCAAAAGGAGATTAAAAATAACTCTCTGGCTTCTAACTTGAACAAGTGAATGTAGGAATCTGCCATTGTCAGATATGGGAGAAGCAACATAAAGAACAGGTTGGGGAGAAAGAATGTGCTATATTTTAGACATACTAAATTTAAGGTGCCTGTGGGATGTCTAGATAAAGTTTGTTATTACTTACAGCAACATTTATTTGTTTTATAACAACAATATTTTTCAAAGAACCCATGTCAACTCAGATCCAGGAAAGCTTTAAAAAGAGTTGTGAAAAGCTAGAAATCCCCATTTGCCTGGAAGGATGGTGATAAAAGAAATCACAGTCTTTATTTTGCCTCTCCAGCCTTGATTTTAGGAAAGCAAGTGCCAGCTCACAGAGCTGAGACAGCTCAAGGTAGCAACTCTCATGCCATAGATTTCTGACCCCAATTCTGATTCCTCAAATGAGTACACTGCTAACAAGTCATTTGGACAAAAAAAAAAAAAAAAAAAAAAAATACCAGTCATAGAATACCTAATAAGATGGCAGGAAAAATGTAGTCTATGTAAAATATTTGAAGTTTTTGTGTTATTTAAATACTAATTTTTTAAGATCTTTGCTCTGTGCACTTACAGTCAGTAGATATTGATATACATGACCATTTGCAAAGAGAATAAAATCAAGAGACACTTTCACGAAAAAGACTTTCTTGGCTGGTACAACCATTTAGTACCCCTGTCTTCCTTGAACTAAAAAGCACTTTATCTGAATCCCTCTTATGGTGATTAACATATTCTATCTTTCGTTACAGTTATTTATGTACATGCCTTTATTTATTCTAATAATGTGTCCAATACAGGACCAATGTCCAATCCATCTTTATAAAATGCCATGTCCAGAGAACTTGTTCAATAATTACCTATGTAACTGCATTTAGAAAAGTAGTTCTCCTTTAATGACAGGGAACAACATACTGTATTGAAGAATACTACAGTTTCATAGAGAGCCCAAAGTTTAATTTTTGCTCTACCACTCACCAGCTATTTGTCTTTTGGAAGTTACTTAATTCCTTAAAGACTCGATTTCTTTTGTAAAATGTGGCTAACGCTATCTGTCATATACTTTTTATAAGATTAGCTCAAGCCATAACATGTAAACTGCTATGTGCACGTATCTAATAAATTTTGATTCCCTTTCTTGCTTCAGTATATTTGTGGCAGTTCTCTAAGAATACCCATGTACACCCATCTTACCTAGCAGCACTTTAAAGTTTCCTGGAATAACAAAAATGCATGAGGGGTGGGAGAAAAAGCCAGCCCACCAGGAGTTTGTAAGGTGTGTTTTCTATTTATTAGGGCAAAACTGAGGAAAACAAAATAGTTTACCTAAATAATCTGTCCCAATCCAGCAATGTTAAGATAATGTTGATAGATGAGGCAAGAAAATGGAAGGGATGGAACTAAATTTTACTGAATAAATACAAGATAGTTTAAGGCACCTCATTTAATCTATATTTTACTGATGAGAAAATCAAGCTTCTGGGAAATAAAGACACTTCTGTCACCTACCTAGTAATAAAGCTAGGATGCAAGCTTAGGACACTCATTCCTGTGCTCATGTCATGTTACGTCATGGTGCCTCTCACACACACACCTTTATGAGACAGACAGAGGAAGCAATAAGGAAACACTAATTCTCTTAAGAGTCTGTCTTTTTTGCTGGGTTTTGATTGGGAGTAACTGAGTATTAGGAGAAAGAAAACTACACTAATTAAACACCCTGAATTGGCCAAAAACTTTGCTATGCCAGTGGAATGTTGCATACTCTCTCGAGAAAGAAAAGATTCAATTCTCTTACGATGTTAAATTATTCCTTTCAATAGGAATTGAAAAGTAGTAAAAACACCTTTTGTACATTCTAAAAGTACTTTTAAAGAACTGTTATATTTTAATAAATCAAATAAATCGCTCTCAAAATATTCCCATGTATTATTTTACCTGTTATCCTCCCTTCTATAATGAAAAGAAAAAAGTGAAAATAATTAGTAAATTTGCTATTATTACTTTAAATCTATAGATGCTTGTCAGGTCTACCAATCTTGTGAGATATTTATTATCGATAACAAATAATATAGGCATCTGATGCTACCCACAGTCCATAGCTATAAAAGAAATAACATTTTTACTTTTCAAGCAATAACTGAAATTGAATATTTTCCTCAAGAAAGGTGATTCATTTACTTAAGTTACATGTAAGATAAAAATTAAAACCACTTTTGTATGTCACGGAATAGATCACCTTAAATATCCAAGTTGCAGTAACTTTTGAGAAACTGTTAATTCATCTGATGGCCACACAGATGTGTTGATTTAATTAGGCTCTCAGCAACCACCCACCAGCAAATCACATTAAAATTGGAGGAAGGAAACACTAAAATATTTGCTAGAAGCAGACTTTAAGACACTAAAGACTATTTCTTAACAAAAACCCCAATTACCCATAAAAAAACTTTTGCCATGAGTTTCCCTAAATGATCAATTTTTCAACCTTTCCTTTTTAACATTTGTACAACAAGATTTCTAGAAAATGTGGTGGCATTATTATTACATAATTGACCATTTTTCAAAGTTCCCTCCTGTTTATGTGGTACTTTATTAATACTCTTTATGTTCTAGCTATTCCTTCTATCTCTGAGAGATGTTAGATACAGTAGAAAGATTTTTGTGATTTCTCTTAGGTCTTTCTTTAACTATGGTCCTGCCATATGTCTGCTGTGATATAGATGGAAGTGTGGATTTTTGAAGTGGGAAAGACAGTGCTCCCTTAATTAATAACACTATGGTCTTGAGTGAAATATTTAACCACTAAGCCTGAATTTTCTCATTTTTTATTAAGAGTTATAACTACCTCATGAAGTTGTTTTGAAGTTTAAATAAAATAACATAACAGGTGTGTAGTACCTAACAGTACTATGCCTGGCTATGCATTAGATTGAGAATAATTCCTTCTGTTCCCCTTTCTGTGACAGTCTAACATCTGACATTTTAATTCCATTTAACCTAATGAATATTTAGTTATGTATAGGAAAACTGACATCTTGTTACATTTCAAACTGCCACCCAATTTGGGTCCCATGCCACTTAGAGGTGATTTCTGATGGGATTATATTCTAAGGCTGTTTACTGAAGAATATAAATTTATTTTATTCAGGATATATTAAGCTATATATGTACACACATATGTGTGTGTGTGTATTAATATTTGAGTAAAACTACATTTAAATATTTACTATCCAAATTAAAAAACAAACAAACAAAGGCATAAATCACCCTGTAGCCTCTGCAATTAATTAATTTTAAGAACTCTGGCAAGTCTAAAATTTTACATAATCAAAAGTCTTTATACAGAAAAATATGTGAGATTTACTTAACATTTATAATAATTTTTTAACTGTACTTTCTGATAGAACTTTGCACAAGGATTTATTATTCTATTTAGTAGTGTCTTAACATATAATTTTTATGGTCTATTAAGCATAACTCTCAAGGAACCTTAAACACAACTAAATGAGGTGGAATTACTATTAACTTGTATTTTAGGTTACCAAGTGCCCAGGCAATTCCAACCAACTCTATCCAGAATAGTATTTTATGACAGCTCATGACTTTCTATGTTGAGCTTCCTTGACTTAAAATTTTTACGAGATTAAAAACTGGCCTCTGAGATGGTGCCTGAAAGTTGGGTCATTAGTCTTCACCTTTTAAGAAATAATGTCTCAGCAGGCTGTGTTTGAACCAGTTGAGCTCAAGGAGGTGTTAACAGAGTTGTTAATTAACCTAGGTCTGGAACCTATTGTGAAGAATCCTAGAAAGTTGGAACAATAGGGGGACACAGTTTAACCTACAGCATAGAATAAACAGCTTTTGCTTAAACAAGGTAGCCAAAAAAGCTCTATAATACTAATATTAGGTTAAAATAAGAATGGCCACATGAAACTAACAGTTGGTCAGAAAGAGGGACAAACTGACAGAAAACCAGCCTTGAGAAAACCAGCTGGAGTAGAAATGGACAGAAGGGAATTTAGAGTGTTGGTCCTCTTGGAGCCATCTCTATCTCCACACTGAATATGAGGGGGCAATCAAATAAACCTCAAAATGACATCTCTTTTTTACTCAAGTCTCTGATTAGATCAAAACTTTGCTTAAATTTGCCAATACCACTGTTTAAAAAATCCACAAGGATAGAGATGGTATGGCTTTCCTTGGTAAACAGGTACCAAAGCTTAATCATCCACTTACAGTCCAGAAGATCTCAAGGTGAAAATGATCTCTCCTTAATTTCACTGTAAACCCAGTTGGTCTGTGGAACTAGATAACTGACTGCCATAAATAAACACAAACATAGAAATCTCTCAACTTCTTGAAAAAGGTTACTAAGTACTCCTTAGTTACCTCTCCAGACAAACTAATCTCAATTGCTTTGACAATGTCCTGTGAGAAATTGTTTAAAGTAATTAAACCAACTTGATCCCTTTTACATTTCTCTATACAGTCTTTTCAAAATATGCAGTCCTCAACTGTTTGTATATAGGATCTGACCAATGCTGAGAGAACCCCTGTTGAATTCTAAATGCTCCAGTATTCCCTCTATTTTGTTCATGTTGTTGAGACCAAAGCATGTAATGAGAGAAATAAATGATAAAGATTATGAATATATAAATACAGTGATTAGCTGCTGTAATAAAAACAAAAAAATTAATTTGATCCATATGCAATAATGTATCTTAAAACACTGGATTGCCCTTATGGCCACTTTTAAACCAGAGAGTCTATAGCATGTATAATTATTACTGGTATCAATTGTAATTGGACATACACTTTAAGCATTTTATATAAATGTTTTTAGTTAATATTTTCTAACTAGTACCATAGCGAATTCTATTTTTTTTCTCTTTTTACTTTGTTATTTCTTCAGTAACGATCAACTACAATATTTATGAGTTTTCCCTAGCATTATGCTTATTTACAACCATTATCATATATGACAATAAATCACTTTTTTGATCTTCTTCTTTAACTGTTACTGCTTTCTCAGCTAAGGTCCTTATTGCTCAGGAGTTTCAGGCTCCAGAAACCCCAAGTCATAGATTGGGAATTGCTGATGTCATGATGTACTGGCAGGGTTGGAACAGAGTGAAACAGCAGGTGGACGGCGACACTTAAGGTAGAAAAGTGAGGTCTTGATAAGGGAAAGTGGCACAGAAGAAAGAGGAAAGAGTAAGAGTGGCTTCTCATCCTCAACATCTGCATGACTTGAGGGGACAAAAGCAGTGAGAAAAATGAAGTTTAATAAAGATGACAAAGAGATTGAAAGGGGAGCCCTGAGGATCCCTTTGATCTAGCATCTCAAAGCAGAAAAGTCTCCAGGACAGACCTTAATATGATGGTATTTCCAAAGAAAGAATAATGTCCCTCTGCTCCTCCAATACCTTCTCCCTCATGTTCATTATTACCTCAACCTTACTCTGCAAGTTACAATTGCTTTAATTCCACTGCAGAAGTAGAAGGACTAAAACTGCATCTACTTGAGAGAGTCAATATGCTGTTTAAAACACGTTTTAGATATAACATAAAAGATGACTACAGACTGGCATCTTGAATGATGATCCCAGACTCTTGGAAGAGATAACACAAAGACAATCCTAAGGGTTATAAATATAAATTGGCTGTCTATATTTAACTGAACCTTGACAAATAAAATTAGTAATTAAAAAGTTTTAGTTGTAGCACACCTTAAGAAAACATATGGATCTGGTTTATCACATGTTTCAGACTTTCTGGCTTTCACATAATAAATTCCTATTAATACACCCTAATTCTAGTATTAGACATATTTGAAAGATTGTGAAAACAACCATCTTATACTTAGAACTTACAAAATATTGTTTACATATTATCTTATTTGATTTTTCACAAAAAGTCAATGTGAAAGTCAAGAAAAATATTAATTCCTTTTTATAAATCTGACTTCCTGAACTTTTACCATCACATGTATTCTTAGTAATCTCTATTGTATTCTTTAATATTTGTTTTGTTGCTAGAAGTTCTTATGTCTGATAGTGAAATAATTAGTGTACCCTAAGTAAATCTTTTTCTTTTCTCCTGACTTCACATATCCTATAATCTCCAAGAGGCTATATCTATAAATCCTAAGAATATAATTGGGTGTTCTGCACCAAAAAACAGAAATACTTTCTTTGTAGCACTAGTGGGGATGGTGTCTTACTCATTCATGATGGTATCTATTAAAACAAAATACTCTCTTGTAAAGCATCTCAATGTGTTTTCATTGAACTGCTGGCTGTTCTCCAGAGGAGGAGACCCACTCCAAGAAAGCATTCTAAAAATCTTGACTTTATTTGTGAGTAATTTTCCTCCAAATGACCTTTCAATTTTTATAGTATTTAACCCAATGATACTAGTACTAAACAGCCCAAGTAGGAGAACCCAGTACAAATATTCCCAAATGATCTATTGTAACATGTTTCCTTCTGCATTTCTCTGTGTACAGGATCAAAGAGATTACCCTAAACATCAGGCCAGAAAGCAGTCCAAGGGGAGACATTTGCTTCTGAACCTCATTTATTTTGAAAACTGAGAGGCCTTATCTGTGAAGCATTCATAGATCAGGGAATCAAATAATTTTTTAGTTTGAATATTAAAGCCCTTTTGGTTATATTTTAAAACACATGTATTGTTTAAAAAGTGGCTTTCATCTCTATTAGATCCAAGGCTCTCTTTTTATATGCCCCCTTTACTATATCAAAATAAAATCATATATAATAAATCTAATACCACCTGACTACACACTGAATTTAAACAAATCAATATAATTACCTAACTGTAACATAAAAGACAAATGAAAAGGAATATAAAATTAAATAATATGTATTTATTTCACTTTGGAAAAGCAGAGGCATGGCCACATTATATAATGAAGGCGCCATATGCTTGCACCCATATGTAGCATTTCTGTGAATTCGTAAGTACAAACGTACACACAATCACAAGTGTGTGGCATGGGCAATTCACATTTCATGAGGATGCTGCCTTCTGGTAATACAACTTTTCAAAATGGTAACTAAGTCTTAGTAAACTACCAAACCAAACAAAAACAACATCTTCCCTTGATGTAACTGAGAATTGTATTCCTGGAAATTTACATATATATAGTTAAAAAAATACTTTATGTGCAAACAGGGTTTGGTTATAGGTCTAATAAATATAAACAGGTTTAATCACTTAACATAAATAGTGGGTTAATTGAAACAGAGATGCAGGACAATTTTCCCTCCCACTGGACCCTCTCACACCTTGTAGTTGTCTGGTAGACCTGACCCTCACCCAGTAAATGCCTTTAGTAATCACTGTGACCATCAACAACACCTCCACAAATTTCCAAAATACCCCTGGGACAATACTACTCCCGTTAAAACCTAGGAAATTAATCCAGGATTCCTACTGAGAACCAGACAGACTTTCAATTCTCCATGTTCCTTTCTGATTCAGGAAAGTCATCCCTTGCTCCTCAGAGTAGGGGATTAAAGTTCTCCATTACACAGCTCCACGGTCCCATGCACGTCTGTCATTATCAGATATGTGATTTTACATGTTTATCTCCATTCTCAAACTGTAAGCTCCATAAAGGCAAATAAGTATCTGTCTATTTGACCTTGTATCCTTAGTACCAGACCGGTCCTCAGCACATGGTAGATGCTTAATAATAAACAAATATTAATAAAGGAATGAATATATAAATTTGTATCCACTCAAAAGCCACAATCCATGTGACATATTGTTTTACTTGGTGAGATGCTGAGATACTGACCTCCAAGTATGTATACCTATTTATTGTGCTAAATGTAAGGTGCATGTTTTGAAATGGGGGGGGAAGCTCTTAGGAGAAACAATAAAAAACAGTCAAAATGAAAATATTTCTTATTTAATAGACTCAATACATATTCTGGAACACAACCTAAGAAACATAATTAATCTTTAGATTCTTACTAGTAGACTGAGTGATTGCTTGAGTTGCCAAAAGAATATTTTAAAGGTACTGAATGGCCATATTTATGATTTCTGTAACTAAAAATAGCTTAACCATATAAGGTTAGAAAAGCATAGCTTAAAAAATAATTGATCACTTACATCATTTCCTCACCTTAATATGATATTTTCAAACTCTTTTATGGAGAGTATTTATTTTATTTATTTATACCCCACTTCATTCCACCAAGGACTTGAGGTATAGATCATAAATTAAGCATTTTTACCCTTGGTAAAGAACAAGTTCTTTTGTATTTTCATCTTGGAATGAAATAAAATAAATAAAATAAGAATTGAAGATGACTAAATGCCGAAATATCTAAATGTTATCATAATAAATTTAACTATTCAAATGTGTCTACAAACAAAAACTTATCCAGATGATCAATCACCATTTCTGCTTTTCCAGATGGCTGCATGTTCATCTTTTAGAATAATGGAGTGCTGAAATCTTTGATAGTTAATTGTACTGGATTACCGTTTGGCAATCAACCAACTCCCTGGCCTGGGGGCAGATCATTTTACTTAATGGTTCATCACCAAGACCTCACCAGCATGACAACATATATCACTAAGCTATTGATGCCAAGAAAGTGGAAAGCTGAGAGTCAGCCCATACCACCTGGAAGGAAAACTACTGAATAACCTACCTAGATAAACAAACCATAACCAAAATGAGTAGTGATTAAGACCAAGAGCAGATTAAGTAAAATAGAAAATGGCATAATAGATTTTTTTTCTCACCTTTACTTTGTGTGATACCTAGTTCAACATTTCTCTCTCATACAGTAATTTGGCTTAAGATCATAGTAATTACATCTGTCATAGGTTGAAGCACAAAACTAAACAATTGGACATTTTATTTTCAAAATGTAAATGCCTACGTAAGAAACAAAACTTTCTTAAAGTTATTTTTGAAGTAATTTTATTTTGTGGGATATATTTAATTCACACATCAGTATTATACCATTGAAAAATTGACTTTTCTATTTATCTTCAAAATGCACGCCCAGACTTATTTCACATACATTTAAGCCTGGATGCCTTAAGATTGGGAAAAGCAGTTGTTTCACAGGAGAAAACCATTAAAAGCTCCACAGACCTCACACCAGACTCTGTCAAGGTCAAAAGTCATAAAAATGATAAAACTCTTTTACAATGACATTTACCAAAAAACCCAACCATGGTTGAGAGGGACAAACTTGTCCCTATAATTGAAATTAACACACAGTAAAAATCTCATTTTTTAAAAAAAATTATAAATTATGTACACATTTTGCACGTTTCTCTATTTGGCAATATCTTCTCCATTCGTCTTGGTAATTTCTCATGCACCTTTCCAGATTAAGATTGAAAATGTCCTCACTTGAGTTCCCTGCCACGGCTCACTTACCTACTCTGTTTTTCATGCTCCCAGAAAGCATTTTTCATACCTGTTTGTACACTTACCATGTTGTGTTATAATTTATTTGTTTACATCCTTGTTTTCTCTATCAGATCTCTATGAATGAAGGAACCATGTTTCTTCCTTTCTATCCTTAGCATTTAAGACAGTTCCTGGCACATAATAGTGGCTCAATATATTTGTTTTAAATGAATGAATGATGTTCCATAGACAAACTATGTCCCTTGACTATGATTATAAACCCATGAATAAAAGTATCTGGGGTCAGAATCTAAAATGAACTGACCTCTCTGATGACCAGTAGGGAAGTCACCGGTCACGGTCACCATCACCTGCTGGCTCAGGGCTGCCTTGCATGGAGAAGTCTCTTGCTACGCTTCAATGTTCTATCCCTGAGCTTCATCTATCATCTCCCTTCCTCTCCTGGGCTCTTCATGCCATGTCTATTCTGAGCAGGAGACACAGGCATAGTGACTTTCCAATGAATCAGGAGGCCTGTGTTCTAACCCTCACTCTGCTCTGTCATCTGTAGGAACTTTAGCAAAATACTTTCTTCTCTGAACCTCCTTCCTCATCTGCAAACAAGGGAGAAACGTTGAAGTGTGGGAGGCTGTGGGTGTAGAGTGAGACAGACCTGGGTGCAAACATTTCATGCCACTGAGCAAGCCAAAGAGTCTTCCAATCTGACAACGTCACCCTCCACCTCTTCTTACAAGTCTCCAGTGGTCGCCTATTTCATTCAGAATAAAGCCATTCTGTAGCGGCGGGGCCGTCTTTAGAAACTTGCCTTCTCTGACAGTGTGTTACCAGACTCAACGAACTAGCCGCAAATCAATGGTTACTTCCACTTTCTCAGTTCTGCATACTTACTAACCCTGTTCTCTGACTCTCCCACTACCCCACACCCCCAGTACTTTTGCAATTATAGCGCTTGCCACATTGGATTGCAATTGTATTTTTCTCTGGCTTCCACAGTAGACTGTAAGCCCCATGAGAACAGAAGTGGCCATGTATGTTGTACTGGTGGTGCCCAGCCTGGTGCCTCCTGTGTGTAGTGTCATTTAATAAGGTTTGCAGGATGGATAAATTACTGCCTGGAAACCCCTGCTTGACAGCTATTCAAGTTCCTGAGTTGAGAGTTGGCCATAATGTGCATTGATTAAATATGGATATATCATGGCAAATTCGTTCATTATTATTGGAAAAATAAGCCAAGCTGTGATCAATTAAGTAAATGCAGAGGAAAATATGATATTAATTTGGGGATACATAATAGACATAATAACCTTTTTTTTTCAGTTTATCCTGCTTCTTTTCATAAAAGTCACAAGAAAACTCATTCATGGAATGAAAAAGAGAAAAGAAGATTAGAAATACGCATGTAATAAGAACCTATTTAGTTGCTATAGTTGAACAGTAAATTTAGCTCTGAGCTTCCAGGAAATCAAAAGAAAAAGAGAGACATAGTAACATATACTCAAATCTTGATGTAGTTAGCAAGAGGGCAGGGATGATAGTGTAGACAAAATGGTTTGAAAGGTTGGCAATTTGTTTGAAAAAATGATGATAGAAGGTATATGCATGCATGAAATTAAAAAGAACTCAAATTAAACAAAATATATTGTAAGGCACCTAAATGTTAGAAATTTCATTAATAAACAACAAAAACCACATTGTTGCTTCTGCAATGTATAAGCCTCTACCCACCCAGCCCAACCCAATCCAGCCCTTCTATTTTTTGCTCTTGAAACCAGACATGATATACATTAACCTAGTAAAGAAAATATGGGTTGAGCAGGGGTGAACATATACAAGGTTTAACATTTTAAAAAGTAAAATTATTCAATAGTTGAAGGGAAGGAACAAAGAGATACTCAACAAATAATACTACAATGCAAAATAAATAAGTTATTTGAATAAAGATCAAAAATGATTAACTTCTTTTCAATCATCATCATGTTCATCAAGTCAATTAAAATAAGTGAAAGATGAAAATAACACGACAACATCCTCACGTGATGTCCTTGAAAAGACAATAGCATCAATGAGCACTGAGATAACTGCAGCTAAATAAATCCGCACCAAAGAAGTAAAATTCTTCTTTGATAATTTCTTTGAAAGAACTTGCCTTTGATACATTTGGTACATTAATCCAAAGAATGACACGAAACTCACAGAAAGTAAGTTGACGGAAATAACATTAGAAAGTGGCCAGGCTGTGAGGGCTGTGATGATATTGTGAGGTCACAGGAACAGTGAGAAAAGAATGACCTCTCTCGTATTACTAGTCCACAAAAGAAGACATCATTATAACAATGCTGAGCTTAACCAGGTAGACTCCCCAGGATCGAGACTATCTAGAAAGCAACAAATGACCCTTGCTCAAAGAAGTTGCAAAAGCTCTGTCATTATATTAAAAAAGCAAATATAACTAATAATGAAAAAGAACAGACTATTTCAACACAAAGTAATCCTTTGACAAATTTTTATTAAGCAATTTCTGTAACGTTGGTGTTACTTAATAGAATGCTCAAGACTTTCAGACAGCATCTGTAGAACGAAAATAAATTTACAAAATATTAGGTTTAATTTTTAATAAATAAGTTTGTATGTATTCCATTTTGTAACATATATTGAGTATTACAATGTTTAACGAAGATTTTATATTTTCTATGGCATCCTGCCCTGCTATTTAACCCAAGTTAATGAAGACTCACCTGAATAGTCAAAAAGAGGAAAGCAATTTAAGAGTTTCTCAAGAAAAGAAAACTATTTGCTAACACTTAGCTCTAAGAATGTAGAAATCATAAAAGTCTGATGATTTCTATACATAACAATTAAAACATCCCTGCATCAAAAACACCCTTCAAGTTAAATTACAAAACAAACAAACTGGGTAAAATATCTACAGCATACATAACAAAGAGCTAGTATTCTTAATATATAAAGAGTTCTAACACATCAATAAGAAAAACAAAAACATCTCAGTGAAAAAATGTGCAAAATATATGAACATACAATTCATTAAAGAGTATAAAGTTTGACTTTACTAATAATCAAAGAACTATCAACTAAAACAATAAATATATTTATTTATTTATTACTAAGAAATATTTAATAGAATAATAAACCACAGTTTGGCCAGGGTGTGAACATTCTCTAGTACTTATGGTGTAATGTAAATAGACCAAATCTTTCCAAAGGACAATTTGGCAATATGTGTTTTTTAAAAAAGCATGCCATGTAACCAAGCAATTGTTTATCTAGAAATTCAACATAACAAAATAATTAGGATAATATGTGAAGACGTACAAGCAAGTACTCATATGTTCCTAAGAATTCCTGCTTATATTACTTAAATACCAAGTAGTATATAACACTTTATCTGTTTTAATTCTTAAAACAATCACATTCTGCAGATGCAAAAATAGAGTCTTGGGCAGGCTAAATAACTTTTCCAAGAAATAAGAAGAATCAAGAATCAAAACTATATCAGTATGATTACAAAGCCTTAACTATCAAGATATAGAAGGACTTTAACATATAAGAAGAATGCACCTAGGATAAAAACAGAGTGAATATGACAGAATTGAAAAGATCCAGAGACCTCAAGAGGGGCAGAAAACAGAATCAGACAAACAGAGATGGAGAAAGATAAAGAAATAAAGAGAGATGGAGAGGCAAAAAGAGGTGGACAGATACAGTGAAAGAAAGTAAAAGAAGCACACTGTGAAATTACTAGTACTGTTTATCTTATATTTTTTCCCAACAAGTATTACGTACGTAATATAAATTTTTTAAAATAAATTAATTACTAATGGAGGCAGGGCACACAGTCTTCTAATTGGATATATGCCCCATAGCACTACTGAAGCAGATGAGCTGGGAGATTTCATAAGGCTGTGTCCTGTACCATTCTTCCATATAGGTAGAGGGTACAATCCTAAAATGTACATCAGTAAAGGCAGATTTCTGGGAGTGAAGATAAACAATAAAAGAAACTGATGGTCTGAGTTAATTCTAGAGAAGTCCTGGAGTGTGGTTATTCTATATTGTTGATTTGGAGATTACACATGTAGTTCATAAATCAATACAGAAGGAAAGACCATGGGCCCTATTTGTAACTCCATCTCTATTAAGAATGTACATCTGTGCACGTTTGTATTCACATGCACATGGGCACACATACACCATAAAAGAATACAAAAAATAAACCAAGAAACCTTTTCAAGTGGCTATTACAAATGCTAAATGGAGAAAACAAATGGCAGTGGATTGGCCATGTCAATTTAGGATGTGAAAAACTAATTATATCTGTTACTATAGTGGTTTTACCTTCTTGGATTACACTGCCTAAGATTTGCAGGAACTAGATAAAACTAATTACTACCAAAATTGTCTGGAACTACATATTCTCAAGTAGCAAAAGACAAAATATATATATGATTTTTTACACCCTTGTAAATCATCACTAAATTAAAAAAACAAAACAAAACATATAGCCATACTAAGTATGGTTAAATATTTATAAATGAACTAACATTTTTTTCTTTTGTCTTCCTGAGGATAATTGAAAACTATACATACCACTGCCCAAACTCTTAACTTCACAGAACTTTCCCAAACTGAATTCCAATGTCCAGAAAAGGTTTGCAGGGAAGCTGCAATTAGTTTGAGCATCCTTTCCTTAACAGCTAGTTCCTTCCTATAAAGCCAGAGGCATAACACTACCAGACTTCAAATTATACTACAAAGCTATAGTAACCAAAATAGCATGGTACTGGCATAAAAATGGACACTCAAACCAATGGAACAGAATGGAGAACACAGAAGTCAACCCACATACTTACAGCCAGCTGATTTTTGACAAAGGCAACAAGAATATACATTGGGGAAAAAACTGCCTCTTCAATAAATGGTGCTGAGCAAAGTGGACATCCATATGTAGAAGAATGAAATTAGACCTGCACCTCTTGCCATATACCAAAATCAACTCAAAACGGATTACAGACTTAAGTATAAGACCTGAAACTATATATTTACTAATGGAAAACATAGGGGAAACACTTCAGGCAGTAGGACTAGGCAAAGACTTCATGAATAAGAAACCAGAAGCACAAGCAAAAAAAGAAAAAAATAAATAAATGGGATTATATCAAACTAAAAAGCTTCTGCACAGCAAAGGAAACAATCAACAGAGTGAAAGGACAACTTACAGAATGGGAAAAAATATCTGCTAACTATACAATTGACAAGGGATTAATATACAGACTATACAAGGAACTCAAACAAGTATACAGTAAAAAAACAAATAACTCAATTGAAAAATGGGCAAAGGAACTGAACAGACATTTTTTGAAGGAAGACATACAAATGACCAACAGGTAACTAAAAAAATGATCAACATCACTAATCATCAGGGAAATGCAAATTAAAGCCACATTGAGACACCATCTCACCTTAGTGAATGGTGTCTTTTTGGCCATAATCAAAAAGACTGAAAATAACAAATGCTGGCAAGGATGTGTACAGAGGGGAACTCTCCTCCACTGTAGGTTGGTTCCATCTCTTTGCTATTGTAAATTCAGCTGCAATGAACATGGGAGTGCATGTATTTAAAAATGGTTTTAATAAGAAAGTAAACCATTCTCTTGAAAGCTTATGTAAATTAGTATGATCACTGTGGAAAACAGGATGGAGGTTTCTCAGACAACTCCAGATAGATATTCCATATGGTCCACCAATCCCACTTCTAGGTATATACCCAAAGGAATGGAAATCATCATGTGCAAGGGGCTCCCATGTTCATTTCAGCTCAATTTACAATAGTGAAGAGTTGGAACCAATACAAATGTCCACTGAGGAACAACTGGATAAGGAAAATGTGGTATATACATTATGGAATACTACTTAGCTATGAAAAAGGATGAAATTCTGCCATTTGTAGCAACAAGGATGAACTTGGAGAAAATTATGTTAATTGAAATAAGCCAGGCACAGAGAGAAAAAAACCACATGTCCTTACTCATAAGTGGGAGCTAAGACAGAAAGAAGGAAGGAAAGAAAGACCACAGTGGACTTGTGTTGGACTTGCAGAGGGAGAGAACATACCTAGGGTTGCTGGGGGGGGAGTGGGGTGGGGGAGGGAGGTCCGGGAGAGGATGGGTGGGGGACACGGGGAATACTTGCAATCTGTAGTAATGGCATGCCGAGAGCATTGATCTGATCATCACCTCTTAGGCACCAGTGGTGATGGTCAGCTTAATACTCTATGGATACGCATAATCAATATAAATAAATAAACAAAATCTCTAAGCAGTCCTCCAAGAAAAAAAGAAAAGCTAGTTTCTTTCTAGCAATAATAATCTGTTCTCAGCATAAGGGTGATCCCTGTGGCACACTGTTCACAACGACCTTGGGGTACTCATTGCTTGCACAACCACTCTGGGTAAATCCAGTTCTTAGGATGCTCAACATCATGGCTAGAAGAGTGTCTGAGAGACGCAAAGTAAATTGAGTACTTTCTTTTCTAAGTCAATATTCTAACCAGAATGAAGCATGTAGATTAATATATTAAAACAAAAACATGAACTTCTGGCCAAAGTGTTTACCTAACAGAAGATGACAAATTATTCTTTTATCTCACCTTCTTTCCCATATCTCCCCCTCACAATTAGTTTTTAAAAAATTCTGTTAAAACTGAGGTAAGAAAGCCAGTAGGTTTGCTATGGTTTACCTAAAATTACACCAGAGACTGACATAAGAATGGCAAATGGGTTTTAGCTTGCCTACCATTTCTCATCAGCCAACCATATTGTCAAGTCAACAATAATTGTCAAGAACACTGTGTCAAGAAGGTTTCTGAGCAGCTTTCTTAATTAATGATGTCTGTTGTGTAAACCCAAGGCAGAGAGTAGAGCCTACAATTTACCTCTATTCTATCTTGGTTTTTAAGTCTAAAATGTTTTAATTCACTATTAGGTTCATTTCCAAACCTCACCTTCTTTTCATAGAAATATAAACAACTAGATAAGTTGTGGGGGTGGTTTTTGTGGTAAATTTTAAGACAATTAGGCAGAGATACACTCTCACCAAGAGGCAATGGACAGAAAAATTTAACCAGGTAGTAAACAGATAAGCAGAACACATGGTTCCCAACCCATGTGAGTCACAGGAACTGATTTGTGAATTTCAAGGGCCTCCAAGAGACATTTCATAGAAGCAAGAAATTGCATATTTAAGCTTTCTAAAAAAAAAAGCGGGTGATAGGGGAGACAGGTACATTTTCCTACTAATCAGTACAAACTATTTACCTCTTTCTTATCACAGTTCTGTCCTTATCTGCTTCTGTGTTATTAAAAAAGTATAAGAAAAAGTGGTTTTAAAAAGAAAGTAAACAATTCATTCTCTTGAAAGCTTATGTATTATTTTGCTTTTCTTGTCACTGAATTTTAAAATAAAGTTTAGAAATACTTAGATGAGTCATTGTAGTAAAATAGGAAAAAGGACTACATTTGGATTCATATCTGGGTTTGAGGCCCAGCTCTGCCATTGTTTTTTTTTTTTCACTCATTTATTTCTATATTTAATAAGGACTTACTGAGAACCAGGGGTGAAGGGAAATTAAGACAAATAAAAATATTTCACAGAATTCACAGTATAGATGGAGAACAGATGAGTAAATAACAAGATGGAAAATGTAAAAATGCAGTTTGGAAGCAGCGAGAAAACAAAGAACCTGACAAGCAGTTGAATTTCTTTCATCTTTCTCATCTACCTTGCAAAAATATACATTCTTCTTTGTATAGTTATTCAAGAATACACTGAGATACTATATGACTTCTTTTACTGTAAATATAATAAACTAAAATTTACCTTTTACTCCATTTAGGTTTAAATGAACACAGTCTGGCATCTTAAAACTAAGTCCAGACCATGCACATTGGTGTCAAAATTTTCACTTCAATCATTACACAGCAGCATCATCAAGCATTCACAAAGCACATGTAAGTCTTTATATAAAGTCAATACAGTTTCAGAGCATCCCTCCCAGACATAAATGCGGACATTCTCCTTGGACTAGAGACATCCTCAGGGAAAGCTTTCTGATTACCACAAGCATCCAAGACCTTAATCTTGGTTAATCATTAGCAGGTTAGCATCTCTGAAAACAACACAGCCTAAGAGCAGAAGAATGTGTGGTCTGGTTCTCATAGAATTTTAAACCTAGGACAAAACATAGGGATTTAGAAAGTTATTTTTTAAAAATCTGAATTAATAACACATTATCAGTTTGGAAAGAAAATATGAACTGCAATTATCAAGCTTCCAGATACATAACAAAGCTTAGAAATAGTATGTATTTGCTACTGACTCTGTAGAGGAAGAATTATATATAGTTTTATAGTACAATCAATCTTTTGCAATATAATTAAACAGTCTGTCAAAACATCTTAAAACTTTGCAAAATATCTTACATTATTTTATTTGTACTGAATTAAAAATTAACTCAGCTCAATAAATCCTATTCTATCCTCGAAACACCTATGATAAGATAAACAACATGTACTGAGTAAAATTAAAAATAATGTTATGGCATAATGTATTTTATTTATTTCATTTATATTACAGGCATTGTAAATATTTTAAATCAGCTTTTCTCTGCTCTTAATTCTAGAACCTTAGGCTAAAGAAATGATGGGCCCAGGAAGTTCTACCCATGTCAAAAAAATCATGACTTTTCATTTTCTTTCTTCTAAATGAATAGGTAACTAGTCAAATAACTCAAAGTTCTGAACACTGAATGCTACATAGAGTTCAGAGCATATCTCATCAAGAAAAATGACTCTAAATTAATGAGGATTGATAGATGCCGTTCTTCCAAGGAAACTTAAGACCCTTTGATCTTGGACAAGTCACTTGGTCCTACATTAAACTATGCTACTCATCTAGAAATTGAAAGAGAGTCAATTGAGCAAGAGAAGTCATATGAAGACCCACTTATTGTCAGACAGCTGGGACAGGAAACCTCAACCTAGAAATTTATGAAATATTTATATTAAATTGAAAATAATGAGTAACAGAAAATGGCATATCACATAGAGATAACAGAAAGCCTAAACTGGAGTCATGAAACACAATAGTCCAGAATTGAATTGAATATATACAGCATCAAGTTCAGAGAAATCCTGGATCTTTTGAATTTAGCAGTTCATCCCAAAGTCTTAATTTAATACTGATTTTAGTTCATTTTTCTAAGTCCCCCCCACCAGATTATAACAGAAGAAGACAGCAATTTGTCATATTTAAAGTCATGATACAGATGTGAGGTATTATTTTATTAATTAATAATAATTCCAACCCACATAAATTAAATTAGCTTTTATATTAGTTGAAATAGGGAACCACTGGGATTTCTAGGTAAAAATGGTTACATGAATAGAAGAGTGGATTAAGATTTTCAATATGGTAGTACTGCATAAAGCAGGCAGGAGAGAAAAGGGGCAGTAAGTCAAAAGGCTGGTTGGGAAGCTCTTACAATGGTCTAGGATTGAAGTAATAAAAATGAAAAATAAAGAAAAAAGAAAAGACATAAGAAAAGATGCTATACACAAAACTACAAAGTTTGGCAGTTAGTTAAAAACAAATGACAGGCGGTGGGCTCAGCAAGTTCTCAGGAGAGTAGATGTTCTGCTAATAAAATAGAAGTCAGTGGAGTAGCTTTCTGATCCAGGAAGAAATTAAAGAGTAGAACATCAGCTTAGACAGGTATGAGACATGAAGAGATATAGGTATGAGATCCTTATGGGACATCCATATGAAAATGGGATCTAGAATTCAAGAGAGAGGTTAGGTAACAAAGAAGGATTTAATAGACACAAAAATGACTGCTAATGTCATGTGAGTAGATAAGATTATAAAAATATTTTAAAATTACAATAAAACCAAAGATAGAACTGTAAGTAAAAGTTATGTATTAAAATAATGGAAGAAAGATGCAGAAACAAATTTTTATTCATTCATTGTCAGTGCCTACTACTGCATTAAGCACCATGCTTAGTAATAAACACACAAGAACCAAGGCAGAGATGCATGATGTGTATTTGGAAACAAAAAGACTAAAATTGCATTATTTTAGTAGTTATCTTAATCAATAAATTTAGGTTTAATAAAGCAAACTATGTTTTCCTTTGCGATGTTTACAATTATACATTCTTCATAAAAATATCTCTTGAGAACCAAATATTTGAAAGGAATTTGCCAAATGCTGAAAATTTTGTTAGTCTTGGTTTCAGAAATAACCATACATATAGCAATCATTTTTTCTTAAAAAATACAGTGAATTATTACAAGAGAAATGGGAACTCCATAAATACAGATTTTAGTGCATCTGAGAAGTTTTAACAACTCTGTTAAAATGAAATGTAAAAAGTGAAGGTTTTCTTTCTTGACATATTATACTTAGGTGAAAACAGCATGGCCGTGTAAATACCGCACAATCTTCGTTCACTGGCAGAGTCTCCTGGGCGAGTTAGTGGCCACCTAGTAGGATGAGTCTCAAGCACAGGAGCCATCAAGGGGGTGAAACGATTGTGCCAGGAGTGGGGAACAATTGTCTCCCTCTTTTACACCAGGTTCTACCCCAGTTTCCTGATAGGCAGTTTAGTCTTAGTTTTGCTCTTAAACGTTATCACATGTGAAGTTCCTTTCATTTTTTTTTTTTTTTTAGTATTTGACTAGAAAATGTTACTTCTAGACACCTAAGAAAATAATTTTAAAAACTGATATTTATTTTACATAGTTTGAACAGAAAACTACCAAGAATGTCTTATCCAAAATAGAATAATCCAGAGTTTACTTTTTAAACTCAGAGTTTACTTTTTTTTTCACTTAAAATTTTTAAGTCAAAAGTGAATGAAAACTTGCACTTCAAAAGAATGAAGTTTTGAAAATGATGATCAAGAATGGATCCTGCTTTCATTTTCTGCTTAGAGTCTCCATCATAAAAGCAAAAAAAAAAAATTACTTTTTAAAGCAATTTATACGTCGAATAACATTACTTGGATTTTAGCCAGGTGAAAAGTTCCCTGAGAACTGACACCCTACAAAGATATGTTACCAAAAACCACTGTCGAGACTAAAGAAATAAATGTAATGCTGTATGCTAGCAATGCTGTCCTTGGCCTATTGTCAAAAATTCCTACTGACAAGGGATACGCTCACTTTAACTCTCAGACCAGGCCACTATATTAAATGAACTTTTCTGCATTAAAAAAAAAAATTGTCCTACCTACAGTAACGTTTCATTGAATATTATTTCATAACTATGTTGTCCCACAGCTTCAACAAATAATACTATTTTAACCATTAAGAAAACTTTCTCTTGTTCGTGTACTGTGCTTTTCATCAAAATTGTAAGCCTTTCTGTACATAATATTACAGAAGTTTTATCAAATGTCCTGACTGTTTCTAACATTGTCTTTGCTACAGACTCTAAAATGAACACTGGGATCATCACCTTCAAGGAAAAACATTAAGATGAAAATGTATATTTATATGTCTTTCAGAAAATTTAATATAGTAAAATTGAGAAAATAATTGACTGGCTTTTAAACATCACTTTTATTTTAGGACCTTAAAAAAAAAAAGTATAGATCTATTCTACAAAATGTCACTACCTAGTACATCAATATAAGTCTATCTTTTTAAATCAATCATCCAAGGAAGGAAAATAAAAACTAAATCTACACAACTAAGAATTTCATTTTGGCAATAGTTTCAAGTACATTTGCAAATTACAGGCCTTACTGTGAGCAAGGAGAGAAAATATAGCCTTTCAAACAGTATCCATTTCCCCCTCTCATTGAGAATCAAGTGTTCTCAAGGAGGGAGAGTTGCAGAGATTCTGATCAATGTCCAAGCATCGTGGGTATGACAGTAGATTTAGTGCCCCAGAAGAAGTGACTTTTAAACTGAGCCTAAAAGGATGAACATACGTTTTTTAGAGGAAGTGGAAGAGCATTTCAGACTGAAGGGACAGCCTGTGCAGGAGTAGCAGGGCTGAAGGTCATGTCACATCACTATGGAGTGGAGAGAGCAATGACTCTTAGACTCACTTGGCCATCAGAATGAGAGTATTTTCTAAATACCAGATTTTCAGGCTCTTGTCTGGATATTGAAGCCCCCAGAGTGGAGCTTTAGCATCTATATTTTTAAAACTCTTTAGGAATGTACAGGACATAGAGGGAATCTCACTTGAGTAAGCCTCAAGGGGCACATACATCATTAGGAATGAATATACATGTTAATTGATGCAAAGAAATTCTTACAGAAAGTAGAGCCTCAATTCCTTTTGTTGTCATCACCACTGTATTTTGAATGGCCACGACGTGGCCAGAAAATCCACAAGAGCATAGGTACCCAGATTTATACTCCTTAAATATATTCAGCCACCAGATTTTTGAAAAAGACATGAGTCTTTCATCCAACAAACAGTAATGGGGTTTGACTGGGATGAACTACGAGGTTGAATTGCCTATCCAGCATTCCAGAATGACACTGATGCATCGTAATAGGCTTGGCCTTTAGAAGACACTAAAATACTGAGTCTCTAGATTTAACAGTTTCTTAATATATCTGATCATTATCCAAAATATTTGCATACAGCCATGTTGACAATGTGACTCTTACTAGCCAATGACATCTTTCTAATGATTGCTGAGATTTCTTTTTCAAATAAATATCTCTAACTTAGCTCTACTTAGTAAAATGTTCTAGCTAAACAGTTAAAATGGACCGTGACTTAAATGCCTTCACCAATTTCATTTGGCCTACGTGGATTCATTCCCCAGGACTCATAGTTGGGAATTTTTAAAGTTTCCTCATGAAACTAAGAATTAATTAAGTCAATCACCACTGAATTTCATGTGTCCCTAAATACACTTAAATTAAAATAGCTATCCTAGGTGGCAGCCAGGTTCATAAAAAGTAGGATTGTCTTAGCAGATACCAGTGACAGGACAGAGCTCGGATTAATGGGCAGTTTACCTGGCATGTGTTCAGCATGCTGTCCATAGCATGGCACTCACATATGCAACACAGATTCATGCAATAGTAACTTCTCATGAAGAACAGAACCTTACAACAGGTACAAATCACAGTTCAGTCTCCAAGATTCAATCTGAAGGCCTGAAGTCTGTGGCTGTGTTAGTGGCAAACTCTATACTCTACTTTCTTTCAACTTCCTCTCCATTCTACAGTTCTCCTTTTTCCCATCCTGCTGCATTGCAAATACGAGCAGTAAATATAAAGGTATAATCAGTTTAAATTGTAATAAAGTAAAACTTTGAAAAGGACAATTCTTACTCAAGTCCTTAAAGAAATAATCTTCTTTGTAAAAGGTGCGTGCGTGTGTGTGTGTGTGTGTTTCTCACAAGCTGAGCTTCAAATTATGTAACAAGAATTATAGGACACATAGAATGGAAATAAGAAGTGGCTTGTGAGTCATCAGGCGATAATACATCTCAGGAGGTCAAGCTGGGTTGCTTGATGAGGGCCTTTTGGTCACTGCCAGTTCCGATTTAGGGATATACTATTGATGGCTACACCAAAGAGGCCTGAAGGAAGTGGAGACTATTAAATCACTTGTTTACCTCAAGTGAGCACCAGTGGTACTCAGTCAATGATTTTATTGATCCGAATACTGTTCAATTAAGTGTGTTTATTTTGAATCTGCGATTAACATGCATTTGCAGAAGGCATACTCACAGCTAAACGAAATCTAAAATGATCCTTCCACTCCTCTCACCTCTTCCTTGTGTACTAGTGTCATTTTCATTTAATTGCGTTATGCATTAAATAAACAGATATTTTAATGTTTAAGAGTAGTATTGAGTGCATGTCTAAACTGTCAGGCCTTCTAAGAATTCATTTCCTTAGAACGGTCAGTGAACAAAAGAACAAAGCAGGAGTTAGTAATTAAGCTAAAGGGACAGGTTCCTTCTGGATGATAGATAAAGGTCCAGTTATATGGCTGCTGATAAAAGAAGCAAGATCAATTTTGCTACCAAAATTGCCAGATTCAAATTGTTAAATCAATAATGTAAAGAAGAAAAAAGCAGAAGTGCAATATATTTGGTCAAACCAGAGAATAATTAGAAGGGTGTCAAAGTTAGAATTTCATGTGGCTGTTTGACATCGCCCAAAGACCATATTGACACCATCCTAATGCCTGACCTTTTTCTGACCAGTTCTTAATGCACAATACCTTCATTCTCTGCTTATCCCTCCTGTACATCCTCATTTGTCCCCCAACGGATACATCTGCTGGGCCTATTTATGTGGAAGCACTTTATGCCCAAACCCATCAGCAACCATTCCCACATAACAATGCTACTGAAGAGAATACTATTTCTAAGATTCTATCAATAACTTCAACATGCCATTGAATGAAGGCTGAAAATATGACCCAAATAGTTGGCTGGAATTCTTCAGAAAATATTCTGCTCCTGTCTTTATTATATGGAAGGCCGAGAAGATGATTATTTCTGAAACAGGTGGAGTATTATAAGGAGGCTTTAACCACTCTTTTCCCCAAAATATGCACACTCTGAAATAACTGTTTTTAGAATGGATGTTATAAGGAAAGGGAAACTCTGGAAATAAAAACTTTGTGATTATTTTTAAAGTGTCTCCACTTCTGTTTACAAAGCAAAGCCCTTCCAGATTGCTCAAGCTGTCCATCATGGCCCTTCCAGAGCACCTCTCATGGTTCTTCCCACCAAATATGAACTGGCCTTGTTTTCTGCCCAAAAGATACGTTCATCTCTTCTGGATCTTGACCCACCCAAATACAGACTTCATAACTCATTCCAGGTGTCTTAGTTCATGAAATTTTTTATTAGGAGTATTAATGGAGAGTAAGAAGAAACACTATAGGACCACTGGGCGTGGCCTTGTTCTCCGACATTGGAATGTGGTCTTCATAACTCTTGCCTGAGTTGATTTTGAGAAGTACAAGTTTTGAGCTGGGATTGCTTGGTTTACTCCTCTTTTCCCTTCAATAGAGCTGTAGCTTTTAAGTTGATGAATTTCACAGAATTTAAACATATAGATCCCATTCACTGAAACAGCCACCTTTCCTTTGCATCTCTTTCTTAATGGCCAAACTTCCCTACAGAGTGATTTACATTTCACTTTCTGGAATTGGCTATCATCTGTTCTCAGTCTCCAGATATTCTGAGCCCTCTGTATAGCAGTTGCTGTACTTCATCATCTCCTCCTAGCAGGTTTTTCTTAGTTGGTTTCCCTGATCCTCTACCCTTGGAATTTTCTTTCTAATCTTTCAGACAATTTCCTTCACTGGCTTCTCCTCTTTCGCATCACTTCTCATATGTAGAGGTACTTTCGTGTACGCTTAGTTTTACTGGACTCTCTTGGAAATCTCATCCACCCTCATTAATCCACCTATAAATTAAGTGGATGTGATTTTCAAATCTACATCAGCAGTCCCTGATCTTTGCTGTTTGACTTCTACCCCTGGAAGCCCTGGAAGAAACTCAAACACACATTTGCTAAAAATTGTAATCATTACTCCTTTTCCCTAAAGTAATTTTCCCTCTTCTGTTATCTGTTACCTATTTCTAACACAACTGACCATGTGTTTAAAAAACAACTTAACCACTTGTAACTTTTCTACTTTCTTTACTTTTACCACTCCAATAACCAATTTTCAAGTTTATAAATTCTGTCTCAGAAAAATCTTTTAAATACTTCCCTTCTTCCCATTTCAATTCTTACTTCCAGATTCTATGTACTTTATTTCCCAAGAATATTAAGGGTTTGTCTACTTGACACTAATCTCTCAAACCAATCCATCCTACATTGTCCTTTTCCTCCCTCTCTTCTCCCTTCTACCTTTTTTCCTCCTTTCTGTCCTTCCTCCTTTCTTCTGTCCTTTCTTTTTTTTCTTTCTCTAATATTAAAAAGCATGTTCTAAGCACTAGGGAATATAAAGACAAAAGGATTCCTTTCGTCAGATTCCTTCTACACGAAGCTTACATGACACTCTCATGACCAAAACTAAAAGAAACTTACCAAACAAATACAAAACAAGGTTTATACTCTACCTAGCATTCAGGAATTCCCTTCCATTGCCATTACATACCAAAACAGTTTAATGTCTACTTATTTTTGAGGTCTAACTTATTTTTCATTGTAATCCAAGTAGTTTTCAATTGTCAAAAGATTTTCCCATCACTTACCTTATAAATTCCATAATCCACAATATTGACTATCAATTTTAAATTGAAAGTTATAAATCTAATTTTTCAAGGGGGAAGGAGAAGAAAATTATGCTTAATGACTTTGAAGCCTGAATTCCTTCTCAAGAAACACTATATATTCATATCGCCTGTGAATGATAGTAAACTCATAACATTAAATTTTAACTTGTACATTGTTTTTTCTCCTGAGTATTTCCTTTAATCATGATGGGTAAGAACACCTAGAAGAAAATGGAATTACTCATGCTCCCATCACACCTTGCCTTCTTCCTCCCTACACACATCCCCACCTTTTCATGCATTAATCCTACAATTATTCTAAGGCCCAGTTCAGAAATCATCTCCACAAAGCCTTTTCTGATATCTCTAATATAAAAGAATCCCTTCCTTGGCTTCTCTTCTAGCCTGTTCCACTAAAATTCCACATTTCACTGTGTTACCATTATTTATTTCTTAAGCATGGACTTTAAGTCACACTTAAGAAGTGGGTATATGGAAAAAATTTTGTTTTTTAACTCCTAGGTAATATTCCAAAGAAACATGAGGGTGTTATATCATGATCTCCTAGAACAAAGGTTATTACAGTTTACAGTTCCTTTCTTGGAATTCCCAAGGACAAAGATGAATAGAAAGAGATAAAAATAAAGGTTTAAAGAATAACAGTTTCTAAAGACTTGAAATTGAACATGGACTTAAAAAAAAAAAGGACTGTAATCAAAAGTAACAGAACAGTTTGTTCCTGGAGAAGACTCCAAATGGCCTAATCCTTTTGTCTATGACAGAGTAAAGTGGTCTTGCAAACCATGTACCTTAATCATTGATGATCTAACAGTCAAACAGAGGCAGAACGGCTTCCTAAATCACAGTTTCTGCATGAACTGACTTGCATGGTTCTATAAGAATTTGGTTATAGGGAAAAAAGAGTAGGGACAAACTTGGTTCCAATGATTCCCTTGACTTTATACAAGAAATATGGATAGAGAATGCATGTGAAAAAGTAAGCCAATTGGTGGCTTTAGCTCAGTGACTAAAGTCTGAAAGGAATGTTTCCATAATTATAAAGATCCTGAAGATCACCACCACCTCTTCTACCCCACCTAGACAACCCAAACTGTTTAAATGATCACCAGTCTTTCAGAGTCAGCTTACCCAGTCTTCACTTGCTTCCTGACCTGTGTGTAAGTGTGTGCAAACTGGTCCCTTAACTGATCTGGTTAAATCAGCATGACTGTGTGAGAATAATCAGAAGACACACCATAGGCCTTAGGATAGTAATGGACACCTAGCAATCAGGGGCAAGACTGGATATCCTGAGAATGTCCCCAGGAGGTGGCTTTCCTCTACCTATCCACAAGAAAAACTAAACTTACGATAAATGTCACTAAAAATAACCTCGAGTACAACTTTTACAAGACCTTCTTCCCACTTGCAATGCCGTAGCTCATTAATTCATAATATTATCTATACATGCAACCAACTGACTAGTTAAATTCTATGAAACTAAAATATTTCATCTCTTCATTTAAGAAGTCATGCCACATTATTCCCTCCCAGAAGCATCTCTATCCTGATTTTTAAATGAAGATCTCTAGATTTCATCCAACTCAATTTCACATGTATAAATATGAATTTAATCTCACAGAGCATGGAAGAATTCAAATTAAAGAAACACAATACTATTTCCAATTGGCTAACACCACTACGAACAAGTTATGATGAGCTCTTGCAAATTAATTGTGAATATAACAGCTTTTCACAAACAGCCTCTCCTAAGTGCAATTACAATTTGCTCATTTCAGTGTAATAGCATAATAGGTAAATTCATAAAAATAATTACTATTTTTTTATCACTCACTATGTTCTGGGAACTATGCAAAGCAGATAACATTCATTGATGTATTTAATCCTCACAAAAAACCTTGTTATATAGGTATTATAAGAATCCCACATTACAAATGAAGAAACTGAAGGTCAGAGAGGTTAAATAACCTCTCCATGTCACATAACAAATAAGTGGCAGAGCTGAGACTTAGACGCAGGTTTTTCTGACTCCATAAACCTTAATAACTATACTACACTGCCTAATAAGCAACTGGACGAAGTACATAAAAATCTTGAAAAACTCTAAATATCATGGTAGCATTAGTCTGTACGTGTAATTGCTTATTTAGTCATTAGTAAAATCATCCCTTAGAATGAAATGTATTATGGTCATTTTTTACAAGAAAATGAGAATGAAAATGCATAAGCTTTTAAAACATCCTATCATATTTTCTTACAGTCAGAATTAGGGAAAAAAAATTCTGCATTATCAGTTATAACCAAGAAAAGATAAAAGTGGATAAGTATCTGAGAGAGAATAAATTTACATGCAGTACACGGGAGATGTATCTCCACAGATTTACTACTTATAGTGTAAAACATTGTGATACTCGATAGGGAAAACATCAACAGGGCTAGTTCCATCAGGAAGTCCATTTTGGGGATTCAGTAAACACGTGTCTAAATTCTAAGAATGATTTTCATCGGAAAAGCAACTATGTATTTGCTGGAAGTAATCAGCTTCAGAGGAAAAAAAAAAAGTCTAGGTTAAATGTTCATGTTTGTAGTGTCCTATTAGTCACATATGTCATCTGCTGCTCAATGTTCCTTTTATCTGTGATGACATAATACTGGGTCTGGCTGCCTGAGAATAGGTTCAGGACTACCCCTACAATTAATCAAGGTGTTTTTACCTTCCCTTTGTTAAAAACTTGAAGTACAACTAGTGATCTGAAATTATCTGCATTTTTGGCAATATAAGCAAACATTAATTCATCACAAGCTGCTCAAAAAATCAATTCTGTATGGTAGACATTCAAGCTACATATCTAGAGATCTGGCAAACCTTTGTCTAAATGACTGGAAACTACCTAGTTGATACAGCCAATGAGCCAAACTAAGCGGGCAGTTCTGAAACCATTCTTCCCCCAGTAAAGCCAGAGGTATAAAAAGATTCTTTGTTTCTGTTTTTCACACTATATTTCTCTTTTGATCTACTTACTTAATATAGCTCTTATGTTTATTTGTCTAAGAGAATATGGCCCAGATTTTTATATCAGGTTAATATTTCACCCTAATAAACATTTTCTTTACAAGACATTCCTGTCTGTACGCTGAAATTCAAACCAAAAAGGAATATTTTATTAAAAACAAAGTAAACTTGATCAGAAATACGCTAATTTTATTAATAGAAATTCAATTTACTGATTTCTAAAACTAAATTCAAAATAAAAGTTTATCTCATGTATAAATATTTTTTCAGGGCTTGACTTAATAACTTATCCATTCATTTAACACAAGTCAATCTAACTACACTTTTATATTAGATACACATGCCATTTCCCTTGATAGAAAAATGTTGTTAAGTTAAAGTCATTTTTTTTTCCTAAAAATTATATTCTAAGCCCTAAAGGATAAACATTTATCCACTAAGACAGAAGGATAAAGATTTTAATGGCATCTTGCTTTAGGATTCAAAATAAATAAAGCAAAGATGAGTTTCCATCTTCTTAAGACTAAATTACAGAGATTAAAATATATAAACACAAAATGAATGTGTTCCATTTGCATATTATATTTCGCTCTTAAAGTTGATATTGAAGATTAAGGGTCACCATTTAATCCTCACTATCCTAATCCCTAAAATTACAAAGACAGGCATAAGTGCATGTCTGCTGCACTAAATTACCTTGAAAGAAAGCAAATTCCGGATGAAAAGGGAAGCATATTTATATTATGGTGATTTAAAATCTGTCGCCTAAACACATCTTCTCCCCTCGATCCATTGACCTAAATTGCACACTAAAAGCTTGTTTGTCTGCAAATGGGCAGCTAACACTTTGAGACAATCCAGAGATTCTTCCCTTATGCAGAATCATGCCAACAATTTTTCTGACTACAATAAACACTGTCTTGTTCATATTCCACAGAAACAGGAATTGTGTTATAAAACAGAAGACTTTCTTTACAGTTTTAAAGCCATTTCCTGGATAGTTAATTACAAAAATTCAGAACTCTGGATATAAGAAGTTGTGAATGCAAAAATATCTATAAAAAACCTTTCATCAAAATGCTACTTTAACAAAATTTCACTAATTCTATTGGGTTCTTATGGTTTTTTCATGAAAAGAGAAAAGATGGGATTTTTTTCCCCCATGGTTGACAAATGCTTTATACATAAGGATTTATTTCCTAGATATTCTTGTAACACTTTCTGAAATCCCAAGTTCAGTGCAATGAATTTTCAAAGCAAAATAAATCCAACTCGCACATTCACCTACTGGCTCAGAAACCCCCACGATTCTTATCTCCTTTTGGAAAACTCACATTAATATCAATGTGTTTGTGTCCAACAAAAACAGCATA
Organism: Cynocephalus volans; assembly: GCF_027409185.1. Lineage (NCBI taxonomy): Eukaryota > Metazoa > Chordata > Mammalia > Dermoptera > Cynocephalidae > Cynocephalus > Cynocephalus volans. The sequence goes on along the minus strand of NC_084474.1, from coordinate 32,968,455 downwards.
ATGGCATAGAAAAATAGTATATACTTGTAAAAGATCAACTATCTTCCTAGATTCTGGTGATTTTGTCAGATACACATTTATTTTAAAAGATAGTTTTCTGAAATCGCATTATGTACATCAATCAGATCATAGCACTGGAGTAGACTTGGTTCCTCTGTAAATCTGTTCTATAAGCATACCTGTCAATAAGGTATCACGTTCCTTCCTTTAAAATGCATGTCAAACAATTTTGTGTATCTCTGAAGAATGGGATCCCACTGTTAAAATCTAAGCTATTTGTGTGCATATGCAACAATTTGTATAAATTCAGGAAATAGTCTTATTATCTTATAGAACACTGAAGACTCAAATAGTCTCTGTTCTTGAATATGTTTCAAAGACTACACAGAATGATATTAAATTAGTATGATGCTAATTTAACTACTATAAACATATATGCAAATATATTTCAAAGCACACTGAGTTTTTTTTTTAATCTCAAGTCCTCATTTTAAGTAGACGAAGAAACTACAATGAAGAGGTCCAATCATCTTAAAAGGGAGAGTACACTGCAAATGATCCAGTGATACTTAGCATTTCAGGGCCAAACCCCTGCTGTTTAGCCACAGTAGTTACAAAAGCAGACTAATGAAAGCTGCAAAAATTATAATTAATTTTCATTCTAAAGAAATCATTCTGCTCTAATCAACTGCCTATCAAATGTCAGTGCAAATTATGCTAAAGAAAAAAAAATTATTAAGCCAAAATTTTCCTTATACTGTATTAGAATAAAGAACGCCTGTGTGGGAATTACTTTTAATGAACAACAAATTACAATTACTCAACTAAATGAACCATCTGCCTTTTTTTGTGTGTTTTCACGGCCTCACTGGTTCAGAATGCATTGTCAGCTTAATTCCCATTCAAAATGGCAGACTGCCTCATCACCAGGCTCTCACGTCCCTAACATTTTAACAGAAAATCTGTAACAGATGTTTTCAATTTTAAGAAGAGGACAAGTATGTTTTATAAATATGTTCTAAACATTAAAGGCTGGCGTTTATAATAATAAGGTACATGCCTTTTTCAGACTGGAGTACTGGAATGACTAAGTACCCCTAAGCCCTAAATTAGCACATAAAGTGTTCGTAGAGCAATACCAATAAAAACAAGTCCTGATGTACTTTATTAAACATTTCATTCAAGTAAATGTGTTTTGTCTCTATCCTCTAATAGATGATCATTTGTTTCAAAGGGGCATGCATGAGGACATTCGATAATGACATCTATTATCAAACCTTTACTGAAAGGTTTCAAGTGGTTAGCTGGATACATCATCTGGCATTGGCATAAAACATTAAAAATGGAAAACCAGTCCCTTATTAGCATGTGTCTCATATTAGCTGGGCTTTCTCTACTGAGGTTTGGGGACATGATACTGTAAAACACTTGGAAGACTGACTTTTATCAGGGCCATTTATGGATGAGAAAATCCTGTCTGGGCATGATCTTAAAAAGAGAGAACAGCCTATGAATGATATCTTAATATAATGCAAAAAGGAATATTTACTAAAGTAAATGAATGTGTTTTCCTTATACTGCTATTTATGGCACTTGCAAGTAGCACTGACTCAAAACTGCAATGAAGACATGTTTTAAAATAGTCCTTTAACATTCATTTTTAAATTTTTTTTCTTTCTCTAAATGAAAGGTATTATCCTGACAGCCCCCCCAGGCTTCTGGGCCTCCACTGATCCGCTGTGCATGCACAGCACAGACGGGGTAGTGAGCGTCTCTCTACCACTAGTATGTCGGAGCCCAGGTGTGGGGGATCAGCTCCAAGGGAGAGAGTAGAGCAGCTCAGCTTTCAGATTCACCCAGGCCTTAGTTTCTCTGCTGAGATGACCAAAAAGGAAAAAAAAAAAAAAAAAAAATTACTGTCAAAACCACGGTAGTGTATTCTCAAAGCACAAATGGACTGGACCTCTATCTTTTTCTGCTTTGCCTAGCACTGTTTCACTTTCATTTTAATATAAAGCTCTGTACAATGCAATTTTTCCCCCTAACAATGACTAGAAATCCAGATTCCTTTCCGCAATTAAAAAACAAAAGACAATTGTATTAGATTATTTCATGAGCTAGACATAGAGAAGGATATATGATTCCAGTCCTCTCCATAGACTGGATGAATCTCTGTCTAAATAGTCTCTGCTTTGAGTGGATATTTAACTATCATCTACAGTGGGAACGAAAATGTGCTGCTTTAGAAAAGCAGCTTGCATGCCAGGGTCCACTCAATGTAATGGTGTCTGCTTTGAAGATTATTTTAATCTTTCCCCACCCTTGTTCTGAAAGGAAAGAATGGAGAAAATGACAGCTCCATTATTAGAAATACAGCTTCAGAAACAAACTAATGTAGAATTCTCCGAAGGTATACTATTGAGGCAAAACCACAGTTTTTAAAAGCCTTTCCCTATGTTTGCAATTGCATTTTATGACAGGAAATAGTGCTTTAAAAATATTGTTTTTCACATTCACATTTTATTTTGCATTTTGATCAGTGGAAATAAACTAAGGTATTTTCATCGTGTTTTATTTTCTTAGTTTTATTCTATACTTATGGCCAATTTAGAGGCTAATTGTAGCCTCTGCTTTGCAAGAACTCCAAGGGAATGTTTAATTTTAAGTAAAATTGTTTTCAGTAAATAAAATATGCATGACATTGACAACGTGGCTGTTTCATTAATTTTTAAACTACATTTTAAACTTATAATATTGTGAATATTAATAATTTAACAACTAATACTCCTTTAGCATATAAACCCTTAAATATCCCATAAAACAGATTGCCCTTCTAAAAAGTAAAATGGTTTTAACAAAAAGTTTCTTTACCTGAACATGCCTGTATTAACCCATTAATATGGATGACATACATAATTATGCATTAATGAAGAAATTCAACGAATAAAAAATTTTTTGAAAAAAATTGTGTCTAAGAATTCATTAAATCTATTATCATATATTTTACTCCTTACAAAAATTTGATCATAATTGTGGCACTTACAACTATCTCATAAAGTAAAAATTAGTTTTCATGTTCCATTGTAAGGATGCTAGCTAAAATTAATATATCCAGTGTGATCAGAATTCATTCTTTTGATTGAGAAATATATATTGACACTAATTTTGCAATATATTGATAAGAGCATTGGTCTACTTTACTGCTACTGAACATATGAAACAATGGGCTTATTTACTTTTCAAATGCAGGATTCTTTTATTTCTATTTGTAATGAAATTTTTGCTCACATTCACAGATCAAGGACTGAATAGGAAAGAAGTAGAGCAGCTTTCCTACTCACTCAGACCCAGGGACTCCCTGACCACAGATTGCCTTTTCCTTTAGCTGGATCACAGTCTCCCATTGCTAAGAAGATAAATGTCTACAATTATTCTGACTCAACTGTAACCTGAGGAGGAAACAACAGGCTCTTTCCTGACTCAGACAATGGGCTTCTCTCCTCTCTCTCCACCTCTAAACTTGACATCCACCCATCCAAATCCTGCAAGGCTCAAGCCAAACACTACTCTCTTCCTATTTTTGTCCAGTTAGCCATACTTTCCTCCACCTGTGAAAAGGTCCTACCACTTTGTAACTCTTTGTGGTCACTCTCTAGACACCGTTCTTAAATTTACAGGACCTAAGAATCTTAAAATAGCTACAAACACAGAAGGAAAAATGCATACTTTTGTATTCTCTCAGGAGATACTCCTTCCACACCTTTCTGAAGCTCACCTGTGGGTGCCCTAGGTGTCTGTGTGCCCCATACTGGTAACATCAACCTCTGAAAAAGCTTAGCAGTAAAGAACAATGATTAAGAGCACAGCCTCCAGGCAGACAAATCTGGGTTCACATCCCAGCTCTTCAGCTATCTGTACAACCCTGGATAAAACACCTGACATTGCTATTCCCCATTTCCTAATCCGTACAATTGCATGGTCCTCAGTGGGCTGTTTGTGGTGAGGACTGGATGAGACAAAGGACATAAAAATTCCTTACTCCATAGTGTTTTAGTTGTGAAGTAATGATACAAAATGTAGGAGCTTTATAAACGTTGTATTAGTTAACTATGTGTATCTCTTACCATGCCCATGTCAAGGACCATGTGTTAAGTTTGCATACTCCAGGGCACCTTAAAAAGTGGTTTTAACACCATACTATTGAGGCAAAACTGTTTTTAAAACTTATGAATTTTTGCAACAGCATAGTATATGAACAAAGTTTGTAGAATCAGCACATTTGCTTCAGTTTTATACTGTTCAGTTATTATCTCTTTGTTCATGTGGCCACAAAGCATTCCATTGGCCACAACCGAACCAGTTCCTTCTCTTTAAAAATAATACGGATGGACTTCTGCAGGGGATGGTTTTAATATTGCCTGTTTGCCAGGGAGGAGACTCCTGAAGGTCTCCTTTGTCCATATGATTCTAAAATGAATTATTTTTCCAGAATCTTCTAATTCAATTATTCCAGAGGTAAATTACTTTATTAACAAATAGAAAAACAAACACACAAACATGAAGTTCTCCTTTGTTGCTTTGAAATTTGTTTTCTCCCAATTACATGGGAGGATCTCTAGTTCTTCCTGACACACAATACAAAGATGCACATGGCCTAGCTTCATGTCCCGTTATTATTTCATAGACTTCAGTAAATTCTGCTCCTATTCTTCTCCTTTTGAGATTTATTAATACCAGCTTTTAGTCATCTGTAAACCCATCCATGCTGGCTGCAAGCATTCCTGTTACCCTGGTCTGGAGCTTTTCAATCTGTTATATGTCTTTTGGGGTGAAAGGTTCACATCTATAATATTTCTGTTTTGTTCATGCTGATGCAATAGAATTTTATAACATACAACAAAGAACTGGAATCTCAGCAATAGCATATGTAAAATCATGTCAGGAGAAAAGGGTAAATCCCAGGACCACTGTAAGAGACAGTCTAAGAGGCCCCATCCTCCAGCCGTCTATCCCATGGGAGTACTTTTGCAATTAATTGGAATAATATGTCACCTAAATTGAACAACAGAAATCATCTCTGCTCTCTAAAACCATGAAAATTAGATATTTTGTATGAAAAGTAAGTAAAAGGGAGACTTGTTAATTAAAGATTTAGCAGAATCATTCCAAGTCACAACTCCCCACTTTACAAACTCCTCTTCACTTCCCACTGAACAAAAACAAAATATTATTAGACAGAACCATTGTTTCAGTCTTAATCCCATCAATTTACTCATGGATTTATTGAAGTTCTTACAAACAACTAAGCTTCAAAGCAGAAAGCACACACCACAATTCTCCTGTCATCCGCATGCTGCTATCATTACAATTGCAGTAAACTCAGAGGCAGGGAATGTGGTAAAGAACAGAAACTCTTCTAAAAATTCTTCAGAGTTATCTTCTTATTATGATTGTATTTGTTCTACTTAAGATTTTTTAAGTAAAAACAAATGTTTTTGTTCAATCAAGCCCCTTAAGAGCCACGAACAAAAGCAGTTTCGGAAAGGAGTTGATGTTCCAATGCTTTAGTATTAAATTATCTCTGACCTTGAAATATTACCATAGGCAATGAAGTTGTAGCCATCATCACAAGCTTATTTGAAGGTCAAGTTTCTCAAATAAAACTTACATTTTTCTAAAACCTATGAACAAGGTGGGAAATCTGATCATCAGAATCAGAATTACTTATTTCAATAATTAATAGAACTAGTTGTGAATATGAATATTTAAAGAGTCAACACCAAAAGGCCTAGATGATTCAGGGTAATCACTTTCATAACAATTGCGGGTGCTCTCCCAGACTGTGTTAGTTGTCACTAATAACCCATTTCAAACCTGTGACTTTGCAAGGACCTCATTTTGATGGCCTAATAGTGTCAGGCACAGATTTCAATGTTTAAATTATTAAAAACCATGATAAAGGCCAGTACTGCCACCTGCACTGAAAGGGTGTATGCTCTTCCTTTCATCTTTTGATTAACATGGGGCTGACTTTCCAATTTGTGGATTAACTATACCTTTTACTAGTTCTTTTTCACCCACTGATTTCCTGCCTCTTGGCCATTTCTTAGCTCATTTTCATATCCCCCAGAGGGGAAAGAGAGAAAATTAAACTCAAACCTATGGAATTTGCTCTAATGAAAGGAAAGGGAAGAGATTGGAAACCACTGGCTAAAATGAGGTTTGGGGATTTTCATTCTTGCCTTGGTTCCAGTTAACCTAGAATATCTAAGGCCTACTTTATATGAAGTCATTTATCCTCCACAACATGATTTAACCGTGACCAGAATGGGAAAGCTATTACACAAACCAGAACTTTTCATAAAGTTTCTTAAACAAAATTGCATTTAAGAAGATCAATTAATATACATCTTGAGACAGATATATTTAAGATGGGAAATTTCAGAAAAACAGACCACACATCTGTTCTCACTTAAAAATTATGTTTATACTTTGGTCAAAAAAATAAGGTGTAACTGCTTAGAATGTATTAATCGTTTTCTGCTTATTTATTGTTTTTTACTGATCGAGTATCCCAGCCCAAGTCCCCAAAGGGTTAATGTTTCTGGGTGAGCTGAAATTCACAAGCATAATCCTAAACAAGTGAGGTGAAGTTCTATCAGGTCTATTTCAGCGTATCAGGGATTACTGCTAGCTGTCTAATCCTGCTGAGCCTCAGGGAGGAACATTCTATTGTATTTGAAATCCTGGCCAGGAAAGAACAGAAGGTTAAATGGGTGCCTTGCTCTGTAATCAAATATCACAGGCACCACTTATCTATTCAATGAACAACTGACGTAGAAAATCAATTAGGAACCAAATAGCTTCTTAGGAATTTTTCCCCAGAAAGAGGAGAGATTGTCTTAAAAAAATGAGTTTACTTGATACGTTTCATGGTAGAATAGTATGAATTGTGGAATTTCAAAAGCTGTTTTAGCTGGTTTCTAAACTATGTGTTGCCCCATGCTCTAGAGCTTCTGTGCTATTCACTTGCAAAACTGGGAGCATTTCAGGAATAATGATACCACACTCAAGGACAGCTGATGGAGCCACTCTCCTAAAGAAAAAACAGTGATGCAAAATCAATCCACATACAACACTATTAAACCTGGGTATCAATTCTGAAAAAGGGGCTGGACAGGATAGCTCAGTTGGTTAGAGGATGGTGCTGATAATGTCAAGGTACAGGGTTTGATCCCTATGCTAGCCAGCCACCAAAAAATAAAAGCAAATGTATATTACGTTTTTATACAGATGATTTAAATTAAATAATTTCCCTCTTTTGAAATGCATTTTTCAACAGTGTATCATCTTATGTAAAAATATTAGGAGCATTGAAAAAAAACAAAACAACAACAACAAAAAATTAGATTCAACCCCTGGGGCTCTTTATTCCCAGCAGAAAGAGGCTCCTTTTGGTGGTCTGAAGGTTAACACCCTTGTCTCATAACCCCCATCCTCTACCTGTCACTCTGAGTAGATGTCACAGTTCATGCACACAGACAAACAGGCTGACCTGGCCAGTCCGCTTGACCTTGGACAGGCTAAGATCAAATCTGGTTATTAATATTGGGGACAGTCAAAATGTAATTTTCCAGACACTGGAGAAGTGAGCTAGAAATTATGCAGCAGGCACTGGCAATCCCTGTCAATCAGAAGCATCATGATGCTAAGCTTTCAAATGTTCTTCAAGAACTGAGCAGGAGTTAAGATAAATTTTTTTTTCTTTTTTTTTTTTTTCCCCCTGCTCTGTGAACGCTATTGAGGGAAATTTGCTCAGGGCCTTTATATGCCCAACTTATCTGTCCTCACATTTTCAATTATTTTTGGACTCTCTGCTTTATAAGAGTTCTTGTAAGGTAATCCATTTGCAGGCTAAAGCAGATATAATTGGAAAAATATTGCCTTTTCATAGTTATGGAAGATATTTTACAAATGAGATGAAATACTTTTAATACTCTCATTGTAGTTCAATGTGCATATAATTTTAACCATAGGTTCTCATTCTCTATAATTATTATTCCTTATAACTTTCTTTCAGAATATGTCCATAATATGGGCTAAAACGGGAAAATATGAAAAATCATTTAAATGCCTAGGCAAGTACAAATGTACAACAGTAATGAATGTATTACTATCTTAAACCATTACTAAAATTAAAAAGACTGTTTAATCTAATATTCCTTCCATAATTTACACTATCATTTTCACTTTCCAAGTCATGGGCCTCTTGATAAGATAGCTATGTGTCCATGATGACATCAACATTAATGATTTGGCCAAAATCTCTGACTTAAGAGTATTGATATTTTCAGTAAAAATGTATTTTGAAAATTATGAACTTTTAATTTAAGTACAGACCAAAAATAACGCAACTGATGAAAATACACTTATTTAAATCCTGGGAAGAATTTTTTGTCTGCTCTACAAATGTACAATTTAACAAAGCAATAAAATCTTTTTTTTTTCTTTGAATAAACGATATCCTGGGGGCTGGCCAGTTAGCTCACTCAGAGATTCAGAGCATGGTTTTGATAATACTAAGGTCAAGGGTTCAGAATCCCATACCAGCCAGCAGTCAAAGAGAAAGAAAAAAACAAAACAAAACAAAGGATACTCCTCTTGATTTTTTTTTTGTCTAATTACCAAAAAATTTGTCTTTAAAAATGTACCTGGCCGACTGTATCTTAATGAGATATTTTCTGCATAAGGAACTACTGATTTGAGCTCTTTGTAAAGATACACTCTACGCCACCAGCATGGAGACTTTACATGGTATGTAGAATTATGTTACAATAAACTGCTCCACTCCTTCAACCTCCTGGTATTCTATATCAGTTGCTTCCTCAAGCAACACAAATCCACTAATGCTTTAATTTGTGACACTGCTAACTGGTATTAACAGATTACGACTATGAAATGTCCTTGCATTAGTACTGGCACAGGAGGATGATATGTCTGTCATAGCAGAGCAAAATGCTTTAGGTCACACAAACTTACAATAACGCATTATATCTTCTACTCAAGCACAAACCTAAAAAGGTTTATAGTATACTATGTGTGCTTATTGGACATTATTCTAAAATAACCAAAATGTTAAAGGCACACCCCAGGGCAGGGCAAGAAACTTCTATCCTCTACTGATCTGTATGCATCAGTTGGTGATGATCAGTAAGTGACCAAGCCCACCAAATTATAAGCAAAATCTTGAAATAACTAATTTTCTTTTTTAACCAAAGCACCCAGTTGTTTTATTAATCCAGCTTTTTTAGTCTGCGGATAGGGTGGTTGTTTTGTTTGAGTCCTACATTGCCAGTGGGACTCAGGTACAGTTTTACAGTGGATCCATATTTAAAGACAGCTCTTGTGGTCAGTACAGAACTGATAGAAGTTGATTTATAGAAGAGGTAATTCCTTATGAAATAGATAAAGATCCAGTTTTAACTTACAAGTAGTTGAATACATTAACTTTTCCAAAGTAATGTGTCATGATAATGTAGATTCTGTTTTTCATGAGATTGGGCATCCTATTTATTTGTTTCTTTTTAGCATTAGTTGTCAGTGTAGCTGCCAGTGCATCTATATCAGATGTTTTATTTGGGAGAAAAGTATGGGATATCATTAAAAGAAAATTGTCAAATTATATAATACACAATGCAGAGCTCTTTTTCATAAACAGGATACAGAGGTATACATATATATATATATATATTATGTACACATCTATATCTGCACATACCCATACACACATGTTCAGATCCATATCTACAGAGAGAGAGAGAGAAAATATATGCCGTTATGAAGAAAAATCCCCAAAACAAACCTCATAATCTGCCTACCTAAAGTAGCAATAAAATGAAAAATTGCAGAATCATTACAGTGAGTTACAAATGAACCTGTGACCCAGCTGGCCTATGGAAGTTGGTTCTCCTGAGACCTGTAATATTCCTGCCCAGAAAACAGACTGTATATCTGCTGCCTGGGCATTTCTTCATGTACATGAAAAGTGGATTTCTACTACCATGATGAGGCAAAAGCATGATTCTAAAAATTTACCAGAAAGATATTCCTACAAAATTCAGTCCTGGGGTCTTGGATTTTTTTTACCAACTTCTGGTCTCAGAAAGTGGTTTCGTGGTCCAACAGCTCACTAAGGTGCCAGACTTTCAATGAAAGAATAGCTGTTTTGTGCAGAAAGTTTTTCTGTATGAAGACTTGCCATTTTTCCCACTGCAATGGGATTTTTATACATCAGAACATGTCAGACTCTTGTCCTTAGAGGCAAAACAATGCACAAGACAGAAGGTAATGGCTTTGATTACTTAATGTGACAGAATATGTTGTCGCATTGTCAGACCCTAGCAAAATCCTAGCCTGTGATAGGAAGAGATTCACAGAGGAAAGCAGGAAACAGAGTTTCTCTCTTCTGAACATGAAAGGAACAGATAATAATGGAGTGAGGATTAGTAAAACCACTATATTCGACATCTTTTCATGGACTCTTTAGATCTACAAGTGCCCTTCAATATCTTCTAGACCAATGGTCCCCAAATTTGGCTGATTATCACTACCGTACCTTTAAATAAAGAGATACTTGGGATGTACCCACAGAGCTGGTAGCCTTGGAATTAGTGTTTTAAAAATTCCAGCAGGGAGTCTGATGTAGTTCAGTTTCATCTCATCCAACCTTCCATATTATATTCTGCACAAATCTGTCAAGTGGACACACAGCCATTTCTAGAATGCCTTTTCACATAAACATTTCACAACTCCAAAAAAGTTTTAAGGTGCTTGCTCTGTGATAAAATCTCAGTGGTAAATGTTTTTGTTTTCTACATGCCAGCCAATATCCAGAAAAATCAATCCAGTTCACCCCCTAACACTTTTTTGAATACATTAGTACAAAGTCTCATTCAGATTCTTCACTTTCCTCCAAGATTAGAAGAGTTAGATTTATACAAATCCAAGTCCTAATAACACAAATAAATGTTTCAAATCAAAAGTACTAAACCTATTACTTGTTTACAACAGTAAATAACTATTTCTTTGTTTAATATGTGATTATAAGTTTAATGCTTGTCTGTCCCCCCCACTAAAACACAAACTCCACCAGAGCAAGTCTTGTGTCAGTCTTGCGTGATGCTACCTCTTTTTTCCCTAGTACAGTACCTGACAGAGTGAGCCATCAACGAACAAATAAATGAAATAAATAATCAAAAAAGTAAATAAAGAAAGGGGGGTAAGGTATGTAATTCACCTATTTCTCTATTAATGATTTTTACCCTGCTTCCTGTTTATGAGAAAAATGCATAAACATGTGCCCATGGATTAGACAAAACAACAGACAACCAGCAACTTGATATATGTGTAACTACATCAGCAATTTAAGAGGAGATACTTGTTAAAGCTCAGCATAAATTCATCTCTGAGAACCACAGAAATGATTAAGTTTAGACTAGATTTCAAAGACCATTAAGTTAATGATTATTTTCTAATTCTAAATGGTCACTCAAAACCCATTTTATAGATGAAAAAACTGTATCATCCCAAAGGCAAAAATAAATAGAATGCCAGATACAGAAGCTTTAAACATTCATTTTTTCAGCTGGGAGCCATACTTTCTACTACTCATTTGCAAATTCACACTTGGAGGACTTGAAAACTGCTATTTAAAAGTGTAATATACAGTTCTTTTTCTGTGGGCAAACTTCTAAGAAAGAATGGATATTGAAATTAAAGCACATAAAAGGATCCACAAATAGTTATTTTCTATGAGCTGCATTCACCCCTTTTCAAGTTGGTGAGTGTGGCTATGTTCCTCTTCAAAGCGAATTTCAATTGAGGCCAATTGGAGGGATAAAGTTAATAATAGCTTTTTGGTAATGACAAGTCCTAGATACAATAGTGTAACCAAGTATACTTATATATGTATTTTTTTAAAAGTGCCTTACCAATAATAAAAAAGCAGAAGTTATCTCCAAGTACAAACACAATGCCAATAGAGTAGATGTGCTGACAAGACATGAGTAATATTTTCCACATATAAGAAAAGCTTTCATCTTAGAATACTTTTTTCTAAGATATTTTTGTACCTTAATTAAGATCTGCAGAACTCAGTGAAGTGATTTTTTTTCTCCATTTACTAATACATTAACTAAGGCACAGAAATACTTGCCAAAAACCACATAGTTAGAAAGCCAGTTGGACTCCTTAAGACAGAAAATGCCTAATTTTCTTCTGTTAAACTTTTTTTCAGTTACAGAGAGATATAGGCAGAGAGTTGTATCTTTCACTGTCTTTCTCTGAGACATCACCCCATACCCTCGCACCACTCCACCCCCAACATATTAACAATGGGAGGGTATCAAAAACTGATAACTGCCTTGTCAATATTCATTAAGCTCAGCAAGTGTTCATAGACACAAATGCTGAACCGGGCAGTGAATCTTTCAGTTTCACTGTGTTTGAGACTCAAGAAAGAAGCTCTAGAGAATCTCTTAGCATGGGATAATATGGCATATCATGTTTTCTTGCACAATTTCCCCTTAACTTATCTTCATGGTAAAACAGAAAGAAGAAATTATGCAATGATAATGCTCTAACAGAAGGAACATTGGTAATCCAACCCCTGATTTCAACCTACCTGTCATAGGGCCTTATGAAGACCAGTAGGTCTATGGAAGTTGAAAACTTCAAGGAATATAATAATTGTTTGAACCAAATAGGAATGTGCCTGAAGTAGTTATAGATATTCAGGCTATTCTACACTAATTAGTACATCCCATATGACAAACAGGTATTTTTACGTTTTTGCACCTATTAAAAAAAATCCTTCCAGTTAGCAAGAAAAGTACCAAGAAAGATTTAAATTTATCCATATCCTTACTAATATGAAAACGCAAAAATCATACATTCATAAACATCACATGGATGGAGAGGTAGAGGCAAAAGAGAGGGAAGACTTTAATTATAGTGTTACTGTGCATTATTTTTTCAACAATGAGACATCTTTTCTGGTATGGAAACACACAGCCACTCTTTATCAATGTTCTGCAAGGCAGGAACCTGATCCACCCCCCGCCCCAAATACCTAGGAAATCTAGATATTAATTCGCTGGAAGACACAAGGGAGTAAATACTACTAAAATGTGTTATATCAAGTACTAAATACGTCCCTATGAACTTCTGGAATTCAAGAAGGCTGTGAACCGGGACAACCCACAAGGGAAAATAAAGCACAGAGAAAAAGTAGTGTATATTTTCTTGTAAAAACTGGTGAGCTTCTTGAGGACAGGAACTGCATCTACTCCATCTGTGTCTGTCTGAGTCATCCTTCTGCTCCAGCACAGAGCATCTTCAGCCAGTGAGGACAAATAAGAATTTGTGTATCACTAGAACATCAGTCTAACAAATGTTATTTCAGTAAATTCAAGCTATTATAAACTATACCAATTTCTCATTCCTACAAATATGGGGAATTCAGTTTGTAGAAATTTTTCAAAGAACATAGTGCAAATCAAATAGATGGTTTACATTCAGACATGAAAAAAAGAGCTAAAGTCTACGTACTATTTTGGGTGATTTTTCCAATTGGCCTTCCTTCACTTCTCTTCCCACCCCCAAAGTTTTTAGATCTCTGTCTATCTCATTATTATTTCTTCTCTTCCTTTCTTAAGGGGTACATGTTCTTCTCAAAGATCAACAATTACAGTTATACCCTTATTTCCATCCCCTTCTGCCACATCCAGGACCTTTCCTTCCAGGTATCCCCTCTCCATGCAGTATCTGCACTGTGATAGTGTCCTATTTAACACTGTGGGTGCTGGAACCAGATAGTGTGAGATCAAATCCTGACCCAGATATCACTGTGACCAGCTACATAACCTTGGATAAATTCATTAAGCTTTCCTTGCCTTCATTTCTTCATCTTCAAAATGGGTATAATAATACTGTCTACCTAATAGTGCTGCTGTGAGAATTAAATGAGTTAATATATTTAAAGAACTTGGGAAATTATCTTGCCACCAAATAAGTACTCGATACATGTTAGTATCGAGTTTTTCACCGAGCTAGTCAGCCAGAGGGGAGCAGAAGATGAAGAAAGGGCATGGGGCAAGTGATAAAAATTTGAGGTATCTTTTAAAAGAAAAGAGAGGAGCAGAATAAGTATAAGTAGTTCTCCCTGGATATGCATGAAAAACACCATTTGGGTACTGGCATTTTGCCTTTTTAATCACCTAACACATTCTTAACAAAATAAGAATTGACTGGCAGTAATGAGAACCCAGTTAATATTAGTGATTGTCAGTCCAGCAATTCCACTGCTAGGTATATATCCAAAAGAAATGAAAACATATGTCCACACAAAATCCTGTATACAAATGTTCATAGCATTATTACCCATAATATGCAAAAAATAGAAACAATTCAAACGTCCAGTTGATGGGGAATAAATAAAATGTGGTATAGCCATGCCATGGCAATTTGGTAATAAAAAGAATGAAGTGCTGATACATGCTGGAGCACAGATGAACCTTGAAAACCTTATGCTAAGTGAAAGAAGCCAGTCACAAGAGACGCCATATACTATGATAATATCTGTATGAAATGTCCAGAATAGGCAAATCTATAGAGGCAGATGGTAATTAGTGGTTGCTTAGAGCCAGGAGAGGGAGGGTTGTGGATGGGGGCAGGTGGCTAGAATGATACATGATCTCTTTTTTGGATGATGAAAACATTCTAAAATCGATTGTGGTGATGGTTGCACAATTCTGTGAACATTCTAAAAACCATTGAATTGTATTCTTTAACTGGATGAATTGCATGGTATATGAATTATATCTCAATCAAATTGTTGCAAATTAAAAAAGAAGCAGTAGCAAAGCAGAAGGCAATGGCCTCAACCTTTATTGTACTGACAACTTGATAAATTTTGTAGCATATAACTTTAGTTCCTTCCCTTTCTAATTTAGAACTGCTCTCTTCAACCCCCACCCCCACCCTCGGGTGTGGGTTAATTCATAATACTAAGATCCTCACAGTCCGTGCCCTCCATTGCATGTCCATTCACATAACTCTTCCCTGGAGCTCTTTATCCCTGCTCTTCCATGTTTTAGTCACATTTTCCTATAGAACTCCAAGCTTGAGATTGCTATCTTATTCCATCATTTTCCCACTATGAACATGTGACAGTTGATCAATTTAAGAAGATATTTGTTTAGGTTACCTAATCCCTTGAATTTCAAGGATACCTCTGAGTCTAAGTATCTTGTGGAACCTGTTGTGACTTTAAGACCAAAGAAAAGAATAGAATACTAATTAGACATTAATTTGAGAACATCTTGCCTTTTAAATATTATTTTTTGAAAGACTTAGTGCTGAAGTCTTTGCAAAAGGATACCTACTCCAAGGCTGGGATCAGGAACTGCTTTTTAGAGGGGGGAAAAAAGGGTTAATGTGCTCCCACAATTAGGGGGGCCATTTACTTTTTGGAGAACCTATCACTTTTACCAAATCATATCCTGTTCCCTAAACCTTTGATTACTCATGTGTACATACAGAACTGATTCCAGTGCTTGTTGACGAGTCTTGCACAAAATCATCAAAGGTTTATTATCTCTGGGAACTGAGAACACCTACAATGCACAGGAAGAGATTTCTGTGATCTACTTTAAAACAAAATAAGGGCATTAATGATTAGCTCAGTTTTTTAATACATTTTTATATATTTTCCCTTCTCTCTCTCTCTCTCTCACACACACACGCACACACACACACACACACACACTCGTGAATGCAATTTGTTTGAAGGTATGAGGAAAATAAGAATAAGTAGGTCTCCCTGCATATGTGTGGAAAACATCATTGGGGTACTGGCATTTTGCCTTTTTAATCACCTAACACATAGCATCTGAGTACATCCACATTTTTCTTCATGCATTGAAAGAACTGAATTGTTCACTTTTTGGAAAAGTGTACACACACACACACACACACACACATATATATAATCAACTTCAAAACACTTCTTCTGCACTAATGGTTTTCCAATAAATTATCAAGCTGCTGTAATTAATGGGGTAGCCATATCTTGATGGGAAGGAATAAAACGATCTAGTGCATACTACAGGAAGTTACAAGTAAGTGTCATACCTGACAATCTATTTTGAAACATACATCTAAATAAGTGCTCACAAAATCAAGCAACTGGATAATTAGGAAGTCATTTTCTCATTTGTGACTTATATACTCCTACCTCCATGTTAAGAATGAATGCTCTAAAAACTAAGTAGTCCTTAATAAAGCCCATATTAATTTTTCTAATATTTAGGGAATTAAGAGAGCCAAAGACTCTATTTCTCTGGAAAAAGTTATTTATGAATCCCCCTTGCATTTATTTTTAAGGAATTTGGTTATTAGACTGGAAAGCCTTCCCAAGGAATACTCATCATAGAAAAATTTGGTACTGTTATTCCATCCAAACGTGTTGTTTTAAATACTTAACTTTCTATTAAAAAATATAATAAACCCCCAAGTAATAAAACAGAACTTGCTTTTAGACAAGTTATTTCTCAAAAGACATTGAAAGGCTTCTGTTTAAAAAATAGTGATATTTAGCATCACACAGTAAACAGGAGAGAGTTTTCTCCCTTTTAAAGTATTACGTAATATAAATTCAACAAGTAAAATAATTCTGAAAGGGAAATTTTGGTGTATAAATAGTACTCATTTTAGCACATCAATCTTCTTTTTTTTTTTTTTTCAAAAAACAACAGTTTATTTGGTGTAAAAATTGGAAATTATTTTCTCCTCCTATCACTGATGCCACCTATGCTGTCACTCAGTAGTGACTGCTGAATGTATGCTGAGTTTAAAGGAGATGCCTTGTAAACTGACTCTGTTTCAGAGGTGATGGCAATTAGACTTGCTACCTGATTTCCTGCAATTGAACAGTCCTTAGGCCCTAAGGACATATGCTACCGTTATTCTCAGGCCTGCCAAACAGATAGTTAGAAATATTTAAAGTCTTTGAAAGATACTGCACATTATAGTTATCACAATGTCCTTACATGCTTTACACACCCCAGCTGTAGTTCCTGGGAGCCTCTACACTGCTAGCAATTCTATCATGTCAAAACTAAGACTATTCTTACTTTCCAGTAAAAGAACATTTCATTAACAAACATGGTCAACTGCAGCAATGCCAATGACTGACAATTTTTTCAGGATTGACTAGCCAGATTCAAGGAGGCAAGATTTCCCCAAACATCTCTAGGTTCAGCCAATGTAAATAGTTGTAACAAGACTTCAGGCTTTACATTAGAATCATTAGAAAAATTCGAGGAGGAGAGAGAGGAAAGGAGTGCATTAGCAACATATGTTGGAAAGAAAATCCCTGGAATCTTGTAACTAAAATGGATCAAAGTAAGACGTAAAAGATAAAAGTAAAAATTAATAATAACTCAAAACTAGATGATTTTTAAAAATTCTAATAAGTAGTAAGTGAATAGGACTTCCTCCTATAGATAGATTTCAGGATATTAGAAAAAAGAGAGAGAAGGAGACTCAGATTATGGGCAGTGAATAGAATGTGCTTTACTGGTTCCTGTGTATTAAGTTAAATACTTAGGGAGGCACATTCCCTCTTTCAGGTCAGCAGGGTACCATTTA
Organism: Cynocephalus volans; assembly: GCF_027409185.1. Lineage (NCBI taxonomy): Eukaryota > Metazoa > Chordata > Mammalia > Dermoptera > Cynocephalidae > Cynocephalus > Cynocephalus volans. The sequence continues at coordinate 32,950,746 of NC_084474.1, read as the reverse complement.
GTACATTACTGCTGAGGTACCCTGGTGACCTGAATGAATTAATGCAGCTCTAAAGGTGCTTAACTTGCAAGCACTGAGAGCTCAGGCACTAGAAGTGATAAATATTCTATTGGTTCTTTTTATTTAATATACCAAATACCCCCCAAAAGCCAGTAAAAGGATGAATTTTTCAAAGTGAATGAATTCTGCTGTGGTAGGAAATAGGCAGATAACAATTTTAACTAGCAGTTTCTCCTTCTAGCTTTTAGATGGAACCAATGAGTGTAAGATCATCACTCCAGTGTTCTGCATTCATGTGTGCAAACCTAGTGGCCAGCTCTTATTGTACCTGCAATATCTTTAAGGAGACCTGCTAACGTGAAGGAGTGAAGTGGACTTCCAGATGATTAAGCCCTAGACAAAACTGTAACGTTTGCCTCTGTGGCCCCCAGCCTTTCTCCTCCTTTCCCACACTCTGCTCTTCCTATCCTCAAATACAAAAAGATTTCTTATTAACAAAAGCTCATAATGCAATTCAGGACATGGGCTGAGAAGAAGCGAGGGTTAACATTCCAGCACAGGCTCCTTACTATCTGTGAGGACTTAAGCAAGTTGTTTTTCCCTGAATTTCAGTTTTCTCATATGGCAAAATGGGAATAATAACATATAACTGCTAGGAAAAGTAAATGAGACAGTGTACATAAAGAGTTTAATTTATTATGATATTTACAATATATGAGGGTACTTGAAAATGTTCATGGAAATATTCATATTATCTTTTAATTCTATTTTTCCACGAACGTTTTGAAGTATTCTCATATGTTCTCTCTTCAAAAAGTAGTACCATTGTAAATAAATAGATAAATAAGTAAGTCAAGCATCAATATGGTCTCACTGTTGACAGAACATCTAGCATCAGAAAAAGGGATATTTTTGGTAAGATTCTTGTCAATATCCCATAAATCATAAATAGACAGTCAATTGCCAACTCTATCTGCAAATCTGACTCTTCTTATCATAGGATACATAATCACAGACTAAAATTCTTTTTTTTTTTTTTAATTTTTAGAGCTTTCCTCCAAACTGGTGTTAACCAGTACAGTCAGAACTATTAACAGCTCATTTCTTTCCACCCTCAGCCCTGCATTCCACTAATTTTATCAGCAGATATCCAGGGACAAATAATTCTTCAACCCTAACCTTTCTCTGCATTACTCCTTAAAAACTGTTTGATGGGCAAACATAATCTTAACACATTCCTTATGCAATAGAGAGGTAAACCTATATTCTGTGCTATCCAATACTTCCAATGAAAAAAAGGCTTTAAGAAAATCTGAATCAAAACAATGTGGTCTCCAAACATTTTTATATTTACTATATATGTATGCACATTTAATATACATAAATATTATGTATTATATTCAAGACTACAAAAGTCCTTTTTTTTAAAGATAAGAAAAAAATAGAATATTAATAAAAGGTTATAAAACCAAGTAAAATAAAATGCTGCCACACATAACTGTTATTATTTGTGATAACAGTGTAACTGGTCATTACAATAATGTATTTTGAAGCAGAAATCTCACCAATGATATTGTAAGCTGAATTTACAGAGATTCTCCAAGATCATGCTAAATGAGCATCCTGGTTATATAAACAGGTTGACCAAAGTTGCAATTTGACACATTTTGCACTCTTTATTAAGTGGTTTTCTTCATTTTCTAGGCAATGCATTAGTAGCATCATGCTCGTATTTGAAGAACATAAATGTTCCAACTCATAGAAAAGCTCTATCCCGCCCTTAAATTCCCATCGTAATCCTGATCTTAAGTGATCAATAAAGTCTTGCTATGCAATAAGGTAATAAGAGTAAGCCAAGATATCCAAATAACACTGTACTATATCTACTGATGACTCAGGAGACCACTCAAACCACTGTTGAATAAAGCATGGAAACTGTTGATGGCTGGGTCTATGGATTTAACCCTTAATTTTATTAACATCCTTGACATCTAACCACCAAATCTAACCTGTAATTTTGGAGAGCAGAGTGAATTTTGGGATGCATCACTTTAGGAAATTCTTCATCTCAGTGGCACTTGGGAAGATGGCTTATACCCCGGCACATTAACAAAATACAACACCATACACAGACATTTCAAAACCTGACATATAGTAAGTGCTCAATACATGTTTCTGTATTTATGGGAAGTAAAAACCGGGATATCATTTGAGACTTCTGCACACAGAACTTTGGCCTTTGTGCCCATACCAATCACCACACTCCTGGGTTACAGAATCCGCGAAGATGTTTCCTGATGGTTACAGGTGGCTGTGTCTCCATTGTTTCTCTTAACTTTTTGATTAAATCATACCCTCCTATGCTCTCCTGAAATACACTAATAATTAGGGGAGAAAAGTGCCTTTGAAGGCTTGAGTTATCTGAATAATGAGTAAATCTCCACGTCTAATTGAACTCAGCCTGAGCATAGGCTCAGACTCAAAGCAAACTTGGTAAAGCATTTCCAGTAGAAGTCAAGAAGGCCAGATGTTCTGGAAGCAGAACCGTGGTCATTATGCACATGCCAGCTCCTCCTCACTCCACCCAGGGCCAAGACCCTTTCAGCAGCATGAGGTCTGGTTAACATATGACTCTGGCTGCATTGCTGCATGGCATCTCAGCACCCAGTTGAATATTTCAGCAATTTCAAACAAGCCCCACTGACAGGGATGATTAAATTTAAGCCGAAGAAACAGGCAAAGAGAGCACGTTAATTATGAGATAACACCTTCGTATGCATTACCTAAATGACCTCAGAGTGGGTGACAAATGAGCGATTTATCACTTTTGGTTAAATCATACCCACACTTCATATGAGAGAGGATGAACACGTGTTGTACAAAAATGTAATACATATCATAGAGTATGAGTTGACATGTTCCTGAAGCAAATAGTAGTACCAAATTATTGAATGTGTTTCTGTGGTGTGATATGGTGCTGGTAGTGTAGTGGGGTGTGTGTGAGTGGGTGTGCGGGTGTGTGTGTGTGCATGTGTGTTTCTGTATTCAGAAGGAATAAATAAGGGAAGCTCTTAGGGAGGGGCATTACCCAACCTAACCCCGATTTCTGACCTAATCACTCCAACCGCCACCCTCAAACATTAGAAATTCATCCAGAAATAGCAGTTCCTTTTAAAAAAAATACACTCTGTAAAAGACTTGAAAGTCATTTACACCTTTAGACGCACTACTCTGCTTTTATAAAAAAGGCTCCTTTCCCCTTAATTAAAGAAATACTAGTTTTCCTTGAGGAATTAAACAGGTAATCTTGCAACATGGAATATTTCCATGAAGAGAAGATCTAGGTGGGATAAAATAGTAAGGATTTCAGAAAAACAGACAACAGCATAATAGCATGTGTCTGACATGTAGGGAGACAGTAATACCGGTTAAGGAAAGATATGTAGCAAATAAAATAGGAGGATTTCAATAACACGCTTTGCTTTCTTTAAATTTTGTCTGGGTTTGATAACAATTTCATACACTAGAAATCATTTTCTCTATCCTGACATGGATGTAATAAATTGCTAATGCCTGGTTTAAATCAATCTTCCTAAGGACTGATATGTATCCATCTATCTATCTATCCATCTGTATTTTGATAAGCAGCTTTTTGGTTATTTTTTTTTTCTGGTGGAATACAAAGAGGGTTTTCAGCTCATAGTGTAACATGTTACTTCACACATGAATGTAATGAGAAACTCCTTATTTGTTCTGAAGTAGCCATATTATAATACATGGCTTTGCTTCAGCAAACGTCAAGCATAAAAACAGAAGTAGACATAGTCGATAGGGCTGGCCAACTACATTGTAATCTGAAAACACCAGTAATTTATTAGTTGCTATTACCTAACCAACTCCTCTTTATGTAATCTGTATATTTATTAGTTATAAGTATTATGCAAGCATGTGTTGCTTTACTACAGACTCAGTTTTTTCAGTCTCTGCCTTGTCTTTTTATATGAGACTGCAATAGAATAATTTGAATTGTGATTACCTTTTTAAAACAAATCCTACAACTAGAATTAAATTTCACACTGCATTTTAACCTTGAAATGAACGTAAATTTGAAACTAATACAAAAAGTGCAAAAAATTCCATATTCACGTTAATGTTTAGCAACAGAAAAGAATAACTTTTGTTTATCTCTAAAAACAGCTTTCTTCATCTAAACAAATGACTAGAATAAGATTAAGAAAAACCTGTTTTGCCTTCTGAGATACACACATATTCCAATTTCCTTTTGCACAATGACTTTTATGCAAATGTGCACCACAATCTCCTGACCTCCCTTACCATCACACTGAGACAATGACAGTTCAATAATTGACATGGTACATATCTGGTATATTTTATTTTAAATTGCAAAGTCAGACTCAGGCCTATTGAAACAAAAATACCTGTGATTCTTTGTTAATTTCAAAGTGATCGGGTTATTATTTCCTAGTAGTAAAAAAAGCAAAAAAGGTAGGTGAAGCTAATTATTCCTTTTTTATTTCCTTTACACATATTTTTCCCAGTGTGCTTCCTTGTATTCTCCTCTGTGGCCCTTCCCCACATCTTGATTTTAGTTCTTAACCCGGATTCCTTCATCCATAACATGGATAATGAGAAAACCCGAAAAATGTTCCTAGGGGAATGTTACACTAAAAGTTACCTAGGACTAAATCCCATGTGTATTCCTTTGCTCACCATGGAGACAAGTGATTTGTTCCCTGCTCTCAGCCAATTTGAAATCCAAATATGAAAACAGCATTATGGAATTCAGACAGACTAGTCTGCTTCACCACTAGCAGATGCAGGAAGAAAAAAAGCTAGTCTAATTAAGCTTTTGACTTTGAACCAGCAAAGCTGTGAACACCTCACTTAAGAATACAGATAATATTAGAAGAGCAGCTGATGTGCAGGTGCTGCAGACTGTTTGCATGCCCTGCACCGGATGGTGGTTAGACCAATCTGCTGGCCAGAAAAGTCTTGGCTATGCTGAGCCAAGAATAAACTACACTGTAAATCTGACATACTGCCAAAGTCTTACTTGTTCTTCCTCAGTTTGAATGTGTAGTACTAAGAGGCTTTCATTACATCTTTTTACTGAACTTTTTAGAAAGTTTGGGATCATTTGAGGGGTAGACCAAATTGCAATGCATTTTTGTAAAATGAGGATTAGAAGTAAAAGGGTTTCTCCAATACATTCCTCAGTTTACTCATTTGTCCAGTAATTACCCTACAAATATTTATTGAGGACCTAATATTTGAATATCAATTGACTAAAATTTATAAAGAATACAAAGGCATGAAATTAGAAGACTATAATCAAATCTAATAAATGGTTAGCTGAAAAACCACTACACATACACACACATACACACACACAGGATACTTTGAAAAGTTCATGGAAAAATGGAATTAAACAATAATATGCATCTTTCCATGAATGTTCTGAAGGCCCCTCGCACATGTGTGTATGTATATGTGTGTGTATGTACACGTATGTGTATGTATGTATGTGTGTATGTGTATTTACCTTGCAAGACAGGTTGTGGCTATCTACGTATCTTAGTATTTATTAAGCTCACTTTAAACATACATTCATGCATTAAAAGTGAAGATTAGGGCAACCTGTAGTTTCATTTTATTGTCTTATTTTCCTCGACCAATTTTGCTTCATCATTAAAATTTCTGGAGGAAAAATCAAAATTTCACAGTGCTTAGCACTTCAGAGCATTTCACTTGAAGAAATGAGTAAGATTTTCTTAACAGTAACAATATATTTTTTAAAATTCTAAGGAAAATAACACTGCCAAAAAATGAATACAGCTTTGTTTGTTTTTACAGTCATAGTTAGCAATAGACATAAAGGTATTCTTTTTTTGAGTCCATATGGAAAGATCATCAACACATTCTGCCTCTGGGTTCTTTGCCAAAATACCATAACCCACAAGCCTTCTACCTTTAACATAAAAGGAAAGGTGTTGTTCTGGTCAAATAAAGAAATAATTTTTACTAGCATACGTCTAATGTTAAAGCTGCCTAAATCCTGCCAAATACATTAAAACAACATCTGTAAAACAGATTTTCATTAAATTGATCAGTTTAAAGTTAAGCAGCTAGGCAGATGATGCTTTTAAGTTAACCCTTAACCTTTAACTTTTAACCTCCTTAAACTAGAATAAGGGCACACACTTTTAGGTAATATTGCTTCAGTTTGACAATGCAAGATGTAAAGTGGTCTACTCAAATCGAAATGACACATCACCACATCTAGAGTGTTATGAATCAATATGTTGTCAATAATGAGAAGAGCTGTTTTCTTACAGCTCTGTATTTGTCTTATAACTGCTACTTGTCACTTTCCCTTATAGTGAATCTTAATAATTCACTATGTAAAATGATGTAAATTAAACTCCTAATGAAAATAAATTTTATATAGAAGGTTATTGTCTAGTCATTAACTCGGAAACTATTTTAAGTTTAATTTTAATATTTTAGCCATATTATAAACCATCCTTTTTGCCCAGGCCCAGGCCAATTTGTTAGGTTCTCATTTAAAAGCAATTAATGTTACTTACAAACCAATTTTATTTTGCCGACACAAGCCAACCAAGCTTGCTAATATCCTCGTTACTGCACATGAAAATTCTCTAAATCTGACTCACACAGTTTCTGAAATCAGTTTAGAAATGGCATCTTCAACACATTGCTACTCTGGAGTATTTTCCTAGTTACTACTAGAAATAATGAATGCTCCTTAAAGGATAATGCAAAAGAACATAGTTTGATTGCTTAATACTAAGTTTCAATAGCTCAAATATTTACCTCTTCAATCTTCTTTTAATTCAAAGTAAGTTTGTTCAAAGTAATTTTATGTTTGTTTGCTGACCACTTTTAAATGTTGCACTAAACAAGGGTACTTGGGTATTTAAGAGCTAAGCAAACAAAGAAGAACACATTTTTATATAATTTATAAGACTTTTAAGATAAGAGTATACCTTTTGGTTATGGGATCTAAAGCTCTCTCTGAAGCCCTCTTTATGATCAAGCTTTTATCTCAACTGGTGCTTATAAATTCAAAGATACTCTCCAACTCTCCATGCAAAGGAACCTCAAGAGTAACTCTAGCACCTGGCAAACTGCTCTGCAGAGAGTGAGGTGGTCAGTCCGTGCTTATGCAACAAACTGATAAACTTACACACACACACACACACACACACACACACATTTAAATAGTCATCAATTACATTAAATAACTTTTCCTGAGAAAATAAACAATAACACAACCTTTCTTTAGGTTCCCACATGAGATTAATAAAATAGAAAAATTTGTACATTTATATCTTCTATTCACAACATGTTAATTTAAATTTTAGAGGAGCTGTGTGAATATAAACACAGTTCATGAATATTCTATATAGCTCCCAGGGTCTAAATCTATTATTTATACAAACTTAATGTTTTTTTGTTTTTTTGTTTTTTTTTCTCCTAGGTATTCTAAAAGTTTTAATAGGTCAGGTAGCAACAGAAAACAGTAGACAATTGAACAGCTGTCAACTGTTGCTGCAAAACCTATGAATTATAATACAATTAATCCTTTATATTATATTTTCAATACTGTCAACTTAGAAGCTTTCCATCTTACATTAGGGCCTGCACTCCCCTCAAACTGTGTAACCCAAATCTAATGCTTTCGTTATTGATCCACAGAGTGCCAATATCACAAGAACAATGTTACAAATTCTCACGCTCAGTCTTTAGGTTTTTTTATGCACAGTACATCCATCTATAATTTGAACTTCAAGAAACAATCCAAACACATATTACTAGACCAACCCAAACAATTCCTACACCTAATCTAAATAGCCACAATCTGCTCTTTTTGTTGTATGTTTATAAATTTTAAATAGTATTAGAAAAGTCATAGGTATTATAATCACTGGTTGACTCCTGATAGTATAGTTATCACTGATTTCTAGTATAAATCAATAGGTAACACTTGCAAAATGGATTTTGTAATCATATTTAGAGCTTGTTACAATGACTAATGGTTTGCAATATTTTCTGAATTTTAATATCTTCCAGACAAAAAGAAGTTTTTAATAAGTTACCAAGTTATTCATCATATAAATGAATGTGTTACATTTGTACATGAACCAAGACAATCAAGACAATCCAGTGAACAAACTGCAGAAAATAATCAGTAATTAGGGTTTAGAGAAAGTCAAGACAATAAATGGTGCTCATCACTTGTGTGTATTCATCACATTTGCATAGTTTTTCCCGGTAAAGACAAAAGTGTATTTGCCATTTTATGAGCATATTTATCTATACCACAGCCATTTGGGGGCAAAACATTACTAGCTGGGAGAACAGTCATGCAAAATAACAACAGAGTTTATTTCTGAAGACTTTCAGCTGATAGGAAGGGAGAGTGTTTACTCAATGTTACTGAGAACACACAGAACACAGAAAACATGTTTTGATCTTCCTTGTTTGTCACCAAACAAAAGATGATGCACTCATACGGTAGAGTACTGTTCTTGTACTCTGCTCCCTGTAACTATTCACATTTAGCCAAGCATGGTGCTATGTTTTAAAAAACAAAAAGCAATAAATAAAAGATGTTTAAAAAGTATTATTTTACATGTGGCAATGACCAGGAAAGTTCTTTTATTTCAGCAAAGCCAGAGAAGAAATCAATGCCACTGAGATAAATGTAAACAGGACATATGGCACCTTATCAATAAATTCTCTAATTCCCTATGTTTCAGTATGCTTTTAGTAATGTTAATTAGAATCTATATACCTTGCCCTTCATTTTTTTTCTTTTTTTTTTTTTCCTTAATTTTCAGATTTGTGCTCTAGGCTCTGAAACAGTTAATTCCCTTCTCAACTCTGTGCCAATGAAAAGGGATGTCACTGCTTACCTTGTAGAGCTTCAGGGCTGCCTCATGCCTGTGATTGGTGGTATGCAAGCGTAATTTATCCACACTGTTGGTATAGTAGTCACAGGCATTACATTTTAGGTGAACGGGGTTGCCAATGGCAATACACTTCAACCTCCACTCATTGCTTTTGCCCCCTTCTTTAATGTGAGCCACCAGTTGATATTTCTGCATATGTTTATCGGTCTTGCAGTGGAGCTGGAAGTTGGCCTTGAGCTGAGTGTTGTAGTTACAGAGCTTGCACTGGTAGATATCTCCAATGACAGCCCTCCATTCCTCTTCAGGGAGAGAGCGCTCACTGCTCACATGCACACTTAGGGCCTCCAGGCTGTCAGAGGTGAATTTGTTGCAAACAGCACACTGGAATAGCTTCAGCGCTGGGTCACTGATATAAGGTGACAGCTCTCCTGCAGTAAGGAGGGACAGGTCATCACCCATTAGCTGACCACTGGCAAGCCGGATTTCAGGCGGCAGCTCATTATTTACTACAGGAAAAAAAAAATTAAAAGAAAAAATAGAGACTAGAAAATACAGCACACACAAAAGAATCTGTAAAATAAAGTCTTGACAAGGAATGTGCTTTCTCTAGAGCTTAAACTATAAAAAGCTGTAATAGGATTGAATCAGGATCAATTACAATCATCCCCTTCAACTTCTAAATTCCCTCATCAGATAGCTTTAATTACTCCTACTGGGCATGATGTCATTCTGAAATTTGTATTTCTGAGGGCAGGAAAGTTGATCAATACCATAACAAAACAGTCACGTGGTTGCAATTTAAGAGCCTAGATAAACGTACATAGATAGGCACTAATTGTTATTTCCCAATTTGTCTTAAAGCTTGATGGGATTTGGTTAATACTGTATGTGTGTCTGTAATCTACTAC